>NC_069504.1:115801517-116066283 GCF_027579735.1 Bombina bombina
AAACCCACTTCCCAAGTGGTCCTCTATGTATTTTCTCTTATATGCCGTACATTGATTACCTAGGTAGTGGTACCATAAATGCATCACTTGATTTTAAACAATTCACCTGTAACACTGGATAGGAAGGTCCCTGACCTAGACGTCCTAAGCATAGCAGGATGATAGAAGATCTCCTATAGTGATTTTTTTTTATTTTTTTTAAAGAGCTACCTTGGGAAATTGCTTTAGTTGTTCATCTTTATGTACCATGTGTAGATATATATTATTTTTAATAGTATAGCTCATAGCCTCATACCATTTTGTCACAAAAACCAACCATTTCTCATCTTGCATTGTTGTTTTGATATAAACAAATCCTCTCTCTGTGTCAATAAGACCTCACCAGAGGCCCAATCAAACCCCCATTCAATGTAACACCCAGATGTGAAAAGTAAGCAATTTTCTTTAGTTTTTTTTTCTTTTAATCGGTGGTAAATAATTGTGCTTTTCACTGATTAACTTTCAGCGATAGCCTTCAACACATTTGTATAACGGCTCTTGGCATGAAGAAATGAGTAAACCGTTATTGGTTTCCTGCATAGACAAGAGACTACTCTTTTCTCCTTGGTATCAAGCATCATTCGGCCTGCAGAATAATTACAGACTAATGGACAGCATTAACCACCTTTGTGTATACCGTGTATTTATCACATGCATAAATGAAGTTGGACTTCTAGTCAAAATTTGGTGCATTTCAGAAGAAGCATTGTTGTAATAAACACGTATTAGAAAAAAAGCTTCTATTAAAAGCTATAGCTGTTTCAGAAGTGTATTTAAAGGGACATTAAACCCAATTTTTTTTCCTTTCATGATTCAGAAAGAGAATACCATTTTAAACAACTTTCTAATTTACAGTGAGGCCCCGGTTTACGCACGACTCGGTATACGAAATTTCGGTTTACGAAATCGAAATTTGAAGAAAAATTGACTCGGTTTACAAATTTTTTTCGCAATACGAAACAAAATGCCGGTTTGCCCCCCTCGGTTTACGAATATTTTTCGCAATACGAAACCAGTGGCCCCTGTGCCCCCTGCATACTCAAGTATGATTGAATTAATGAAGTTTGGGTACCAGTGTGGAGGTGTTGGAGAGGTTTTGGAGCCATTTTGCAGCAAGTTGTTGAGCCTTTTGGAGTCATTTGCAGCAAGTTGTTAAGCCTTTTGGAGCCATTTGCAGCAAGTTGTGGAGCCTTTTGGAGACATTGGAGCCATTTGCAGCAAGTTGTTAAGCCTTTTGGAGCCTTTTGGAGCATTTTTTGGACACTTTATTTGAATTTTTTCGGACCTCCGGAACGCATTAATTGATTTTCAATGCATTCCTATGGGAAAACGTGTTTCGGTTTACGAATTTTTCGCAATACGAAACGACCCGGAGAACGAATTAAATTCATAAACCGAGGCCTCACTGTACTTCTATTATCTAATTTGCTTCATTCTCTTGATATTCTTTCCTGAAAAGCATATCTAGATAGGATCAGTAGCTTCTGATTGGTAGCTGCACATAGATGCCTCCTGTGATTGGTTCGCCCATGTGCATTGCTATTTCTTTAACAAAGGATATCTAAAGAATGAAGCAAATTAGATAATAGAAGTAAATTGGAATGTTGTTTAAAATTGTATTATCTGTCTGAATCATGAAAGAAAACTTTTGGGTTTAATGTCCCTTTAAGTATGCAGCGTGGACCAGCAGCATTTTAGACACTTGCTCAGAGAGCCTAAGGTGCTTGTATCATCTGGTAATGACTCAATTTGTTAATTGCTGACATGTTACAAGCACCACTGGCGCTCTGAGCAGCTGCAGTTTAAAATGCTGGTGCACTGACAATGTCTAGCTATGCTTCACATGCACGTGCAGAGAAAAACGCCAACACTAAAGCAGCGATGACTTTTACTAGAAGCCTTTTTGCTAATACATGTGTATTGCAAATATGTTTCTATTCAAAGATGTCATTCATCTATGTGCTTTTAAATTTTGGCCAGAATGTCCCTATAGGCTTTTAACCAAATGTGGTGTTACAATGTTTTTGAAAGATCTGTTGGATCCAGCAAGCACAGTGCCCTTATTAGGGTCCCACAAAAGTTTGTGTATCCAGCTAGAAGTGGTAACACCACAGTCCTGGGCAAACTCTGGGGTTGGAATAGAGTTTTGAATGACTTGGAAAGGTACTTACAATTTAATGCACTTAAAGGGAGACTAAACCCAACATTTTTCTTTCATGATTCAGATAGAGCACGCAATTTTAAGCAACTTTCTAATTTACTCCTATTATCAATTTTTCTTTGTTCGCTTGCTATCTTTATTTAAAAAACAGGAATGTGATGCATAGGAGCCGGCCCATGTTTGGTTGAGAACGTGGGCTATGCTTGCTTATTGGTGGGTAAATGTAAGCCTCCAATAAGCAAGCACTATCCATGGTGCTGAACCTAAAATGGGCTGGCTGCCAAGATTAACATTCCTGCTTTTAAAATAAAGATAGCAAGAGAACGAAGAAAAATTGATAATAGGAGTAAATTAGAAAGTTAATTGAAATTTCATGCTATATCTGAATCATGAAAGAAAAATGTTTGGTTCAGTGTCCCTTTAATTAATATTTAAAGTGACAGCACTACTAAAGACGTCAACCTAATAAATATATTTTTTTTAATAATAATAATAATGATAAAAAGGGTGTGCAAGAGGTATTGTCAATAAGCCAAAATTCAAATATTAAAATAATTCACAGCACTCCAGAAAGATGTCAAATATTTAATTACCTGCTTAGCAAATGTTAGATATTAAAATTAAGCATTTTGTTTTTAATATACATTATAGTCTAAATATTGTCACTTTACTGATCCTATTCTACTTTTATATGCTTGACTCACACCCTGAACTTGAGAGCTAAACTGCAGAAGTATGCTGATTGCACCATTGACTGTAATCAAGGGGAGTGCACCATGATTAAAGTCAATGGCATGATTGGTACACGTCTAACGATATTTAGACTAGAATGGGTGTTAAAAATAAAATGCTTAATTTTAATAATCAGCGTTAACTGCCCCTTTAAGTTTCCAGGAACTCTATTGTATATTGGAATATTTATCAGCTGATTTTAAGGAAAATGAAAATGGTCATTACAGCGCCACCCGTTGAACATTGTTTAATCAGTTATCAAAATTATTCATTTTTAAACTGAAATTACTTGTTGAAGGTCTTCATGTGACATTAAAGGGATATGATTCACACAGAGTATTTCATTTTCACATTTGCTTTGTTCCCATGATATTCAGTGTTGAAGAGATACCTAGGTAGGCATCTGGAGCACTACATGACAGGATATAGTGCTGCCCTCTAGTGTTCTTGCAAAAGAATAACATTTTGACAAAACTGCTGCCATATAGTGCTCTAGAAATGGGAGATACCAAGAAGAAAAAATAATAGAAGTAAATTAGAAAGCTGTTTAAAATTGCAGGATATATCTGAATCATGAAAGAAAAAAATTGGGCTTCATATCCCTTACATTTATTTGTTATATATGCATGGTATATATATCAGAATCCAAGTACCGACATGTAAAATGTTTTAAAAGAATCACCCTTAATTGTGGCTAGTTAGGACTAGCTGTACCTGGGTGTGTCTTCTGCTCTAAGCAGTGACAAAGTCATGTATTAAATGCAAAACACACCTCGGATTAGCTGTGTATGCCGTCACAAGGAAGGGGGAGCATCCTTAAAGGGATATGAAACCCAAATTGTGTCTTTCATGATTCAGATAGAGTGTGTAATTTTAAGCAACTTTCTAATTTACACCCAGGTGCTGAATCAAAAATGGGCCAGCTCCTAAGCTTACATTCTTGCTCTTTCAAATAAAGATACTAACAGAACAAAGAAAATTTGATAATAGGAGTAAATTAGAAAGTTGCTTAAAATTGCATTGTCTATCTGAATCTTAAAAGAAAAATATGTGTGTTTCATATCCCTTTACACAGACTGTATAGCTACAGAAACTGCTTGTCAGCATGGTGTAACCACCAGGGGGCGCAGGACCCCATACTCCCTAAATTCCACTCTAATACTCTCCTCTACCTCTGCCTGAGTCAGCTTTGAGTTTTCCGTTTCTTTTTTCTCTCTCTAGGATGGATTGAGCCCTTCTATGAAGCAGAGTTATTATATCTCTCATTGGCATATCATTTCCTATTTTAAGGTTTAGTTTTTATTAAGGGAGCGATCTGATGGACAGAAATGGAATATTGTGTCCTAGACCGATTATTTCATTTTAGACAACAGATATAGAGAGCACTGGAGTCACACAAAACAACTGATCCTAAAGAGACCTGAAACCCAAAATTTTTATTTTATGGTTCAGACAGAGCATACAATTTATTTAAACCACTTTGTTTTAATTTTTTACAACTTTCCAGTTTACTTCTATTGTCAAATTTATTAATTCCCTTTGTTGAAGGAGCAGCAATGTGCTAGATAGCTGAACAATTGGTGAGCCAATGACAAAAGGCATATATGTACAGCCACCAATCAGCAGCTAGCTCCCAATAGTGCACTGCTGCTCCTGAGCCTAACTAGGTATGCTATTCAACAAAGGATACCAAGAGAACAAATAAAACGATATAACAAATAGTAAAACTGAAAGTTGATTAAAAATTTCAAGCTCTATCTGTATCATGAAACTTTAATTTTGACTTTACTGTCCCTTTAGGAATAGAGAACCAAACTGTAAGGACCTGTGTGGCATGTTTCTGTAGTGACCTGACATTTCGGGATATGATGATATTGTGTTAATGCAACTGATTATCTCAGCCTTTAATGCACCTTGCCTAATGTTACTTTATATAATTGTTTTAAAAAGTGCTTAAAGATTCTTTTATCTTTGAAGATGAAGAAAAAAGAAAACCAAAAAGCTGACAGCAGTGTATGATACTTAGACTGATAAGTGTAAAGGTTTGAACTGGGACAAACATCTTTTAAATTAACCCCAATGATAATCATACAGCTATTCTTACAGTTGTTTATCACAAAAAACTTTTATTGGAATAAATATATATTTTTTTAACATTGGAGTTTGTCTTCTGCGGAGAGGATTGCATGGAGAGGCAGCCTATAAGCCTTTAAATCATATGATAGGAGCACATATTGTTCTGAAAAATGTGAGCATCCAATTGGTATTAGAAGAATGAATCATTTTATTCTGGACATAGTGTACATATTTATTTGTATATGCACTATAAGGAGAGAAGCAAGGGATCCTTCTTTGTGGATTGTGAATTTACTACAAAGGAGTAAACTACCTCAATATGTGTTTCTTATACCCAGTTCATTTAAAGGGACATAATACTCATATGCTAAATCACTTGAAACTGATGCAGTATAACTGTAAAAAGCGTACTAGAAAATATCACCTGAGCATCTCTATGTAAAAAAGGAAGATATTTTACCTCACAATCTCCTCAGCTCAGCAGAGTAAGTTCTGTGTAAAAAGTTTAACTTCAGCTGCATGTAAAAGAAATTAAAAATTGAAGAACTGAACAGCAGCAAATCAGCATCAGCAGTGCTGAGGTCATGAACTCCTTTACTTTGATCTCATGAGATTTCACTTAACTCTCATGAGATTTCATAGTAAACTACCTTAAACTGAATACAGAAATAAGATGAGTATGCACAAAAGCTCACTCCATTAGCTGTCCCGGGACAGACATACTGATTTGCTGCTTAAAGTCCTTACTTAGGACACTTAAGACAAATTGAGGTAAAAACAAAATTTATGCTTACCTGATAAATTTCTCTCTCTTGTGGTGTATCCAGTTCACGGGTTCATCCATTACTTGTGGGATATTCTCCTTCCCAACAGGAAGTTGCAAGAGGACACCCACAGCAGAGCTGTGTATATAGCTCCTCCCCTAACTGCCACCCCCAGTCATTCGACCGAAGACAAGCAAGAAAAAGGAGAAACTATAGGGTGCAGTGGTGACTGTAGTTTAAAAATAAAAAACACCTGCCTTAAAAAGACAGGGCGGGGCCGTGGACTGGATACACCACAAGAGAAGAAATTTATCAGGTAGCATAAATTTTGTTTTCTCTGTAAGGTGTATCCAGTCCACGGGTTCATCCATTACTTGTGGGATACCAATACCAAAGCTTTAGGACACGGATGAAGGGAGGGACAAGGCAGGAACTTAAACGGAAGGCACCACTGCCTGCAAGACCTTTCTCCCAAAAATAGCCTCCGAGAAAGCAAAAGTATCAAATTTGTAGAATTTAGAAAAAGTATAAAGCGAAGACCAAGTCGCCGCCTTACAAATCTGTTCAACAGAGGCCTCATTTTTAAAAGCCCATGTGGAAGCTACCGCTCTAGTGGAATGAGCTGTAATTCTTTCAGGAGGCTGCTGGCCAGCAGTCTCATAAGCTAAACGGATTATGCTTCTCAGCCAGAAAGAAAGAGAAGATGCCGAAGCCTTTTGGCCTCTCCTCTGTCCAGAGTAGACAACACACAATGCAGATGTTTGACGAAAATCCTTAGTAGCTTGTAAATAAAACTTCAAAGCACGAACCACGTCAAGATTGTGTAATAGACGTTCCTTCTTTGAAGAAGGATTAGGACACAGTGACGGAACTACAATCTCCTGATTGATATTCTTATTAGATACCACCTTAGGAAGAAATCCAGGTTTGGTACGCAAAACTACCTTATCTGTATGGAATATCAGATAAGGGGAATCACACTGTAAAGCAGATAACTCCAAAACTCTTCGAGCCGAAGAGATAGCTACCAAAAACAGAACTTTCCAAGATAAAAGCTTGATATCTATGGAATGCAGAGGTTCAAACGGAACCCCTTGAAGAACTTTAAGAACTAAATTTAAACTCCATGGCGGAGCAACAGGTTTAAACACAGGTTTGATTCTAACTAAAGCCTGACAAAACGCCTGAACGTCTGGAAAATCTGCCAGACGTTTGTGCAGAAGAATAGACAGAGCAGAAATCTGTCCCTTTAAGGAACTAGCTGACAATCCCTTCTCCAATCCCTCTTGGAGAAAAGATAATATTCTAGGAATCCTGACTTTACTCCATGAGTAACCCTTGGATTCACACCAATGAAGACATTTACACCATATCTTATGATAGGTTTTTCTGGTGACAGGCTTTCGAGCCTGAAGGTATCAATGACCGACTCGAAGAAACCATGTTTTGATAAAATCAAGCGTTCAATCTCCAAGCAGTCAGTCGCAGAGAAATTAGATTTGGATGTTTGAATGGACCTTGGAGTAGAAGGTCCTGCCTCAGCGGCAGAGTCCATGGTGGAAGGGATGACATGTCCACCAGATCTGCATACCAAGTCCTGCGTGGCCATGCAGGTGCTATCAAAATCACCGAAGCTCTCTCCTGCTTGATCTTGGCAATCAGACGAGGGAGGAGAGGAAATGGTGGGAACACATAAGCCAGGCTGAAGGACCAGGGCACTGCTAGAGCATCTATCAGCGCTGCCTGGCGATCCCTTGACCTGGACCCGTAACAAGGAAGCTTAGCGTTCTGACGAGACGCCATCAGATACACTTCTGGTTTGCCCCATAGTTGAATCAGCTGGGCAAATACCTCTGGATGGAGCTCCCACTCCCCCGGATGAAAAGTCTGCCGACTTAGAAAATCCGCCTCCCAGTTCTCTACTCCTGGGATATGGATAGCTGAGAGATGGCAAGAGTGATCCTCTGCCCATAGAATTATCTTTGAAACCTCCAACATTGCCAGGGGGCTTCTTGTCCCCTCTGATGGTTGATATAGGCTACAGTCGTGATATTGTCCGACTGAAATCTGATGAACCTGACCGCAGCTAGTTAAGGCCAAGCCTGAAGAGCATTGAATATTGCTCTCAGTTCCAGAATGTTTTATCGGAAGGAGGGGCCTTCTCCCCCGAGTCCACGAACCCTGAGCCTTCAGGGAGTTCCAGACTGTGCCCCAGCCTAGAAGGCTGGCATCTGTCGTGACTATAGTCCACTCTGGCCTGCGGAAACTCATTCCCCTGGACAGATGGACCCGAGAGAACCACCAGAGAAGAGAATCCCTGGTCTCTTGATCCAGATTTATCAGAGGGGACAAATCTGTGTAATCCCCATTCCACTGATTGAGCATGCAAAGTTGCAGTGGTCTGAGATGTAGGCGGGCAAACGGAACTATGTCCATTGCCGCTACCATTAGGCCGATTACTTCCATACACTGAGCCAATGACGGCCGAGAAGAGGAATGAAGAGCACGGCAGGAAGTTAGAAGCTTTAATAACCTGACCTCTGTCAGAAAAAAAATAATTTCTACTGAATCTATCAGTGTTCCTAGGAAGGAAACTCTTGTGAGAGGGGAGATAGAACTCTTCTCTTTGTTCACTTTCCACCCGTGAGACCTCAGAAAGGCCAGAACAAAGTCCGTATGGGACTTGGTGATTTGAAAAGTCGACGCCTGTATCAGAATGTCATCTAGATAAGGAGCCACCGCTATGCCCTGTGGCCTTAGAACCGCCAGTAGGGACCCTAGAACCTTCGTAAAGATTCTTGGTGCCGTGGCTAACCCGACGGGAAGAGCCACATACTGGTAATGCCTGTCTAAGAAGGCGAACCTGAGGAACTGATGATGATCTCTGTGAATCGGAATGTGGAGATAAGCATCCTTTAAGTCCACGGTAGTCATATATTGACCCTCCTGGATCAAAGGGAGGATGGTTCGGATAGTCTCCATCTTGAAGGATGGGACCCTGAGAAATTGTTTAGGATCTTGAGATCCAAGATTGGTCTGAAAGTTCCCTCTTTTTTTGGGAACTATAAACAGATTTGAATAGAAGCCCTGCCCTTGTTCCTGCTTTGGAACTGGGTGGATCACTCCCATAACCAGCAGGTCTTGAACACAACGTAAGAATGCCTCTCTCTTTATCTGGTTTACAGATAATTGTGAGAGATGAAATCTCCCCTTTGGAGATGAAGCTTTGAAGTCCAGAAGATATCCCTGGGAAACAATCTCTAATGCCCAGGGAACATGGACGTCTCTTGCCCAAGCCTGGGCGAAGAGAGAGAGTCTGCCCCCCCACTAGATCCGGTCCCGGATCGGGGGGCTACTCCTTCATGCTGTCTAGAGGCAGCCGCAGGTTTCTTGGCCTGCTTCCCCTTATTCCAAGCCTGGTTAGGTCTCCAGACTGGTTTGGACTGGGCAAAATTTCCCTCTTGTTTTGCATTAGAGGAAACTGAAGCTGCGCCACTTTTGAAGTTTCGAAAGGAACGAAAATGATTCTGTTTGGTCCTTAACTTATTGGACCTATCCTGAGGAAGGGCGTGACCTTTTCCTCCAGTAATATCAGAAATGATCTCCTTCAGACCGGGCCCGAATAGGGTCTGTCCTTGAAGGGGATGTTAAGAAGTTTAGACTTTGAAGTAACGTCTGCTGACCAGGACTTAAGCCCATAGCGCCTACGCGCCAAAATGGCAAAACCTAAATTCTTAGCCGTTAGCTTGACTAATGAAAAATGGCGTTAGAAATAAAGGAGTTAGCTAACTTAAGAGCTTTATCTGTCTAGAATATCGTCTAACGGGGTCTTCACCTGTAGAGCCTCCTCAAGAGACTCAAACCAAAAAGCGCTGCAGCAGTAACTGGGAGCAATGCATGCAAGAGGCTGGAGAATAAAACCTTGATGTATAAAAATTTTCTTAAGGAGACCCTCCAATTTTTTATCCATAGTATCTAGGAAAGCCACAACTGTCCTCGACGGGGATAGTTGTACGCTTAGCTAGGGTGGAGACTGCTCCTCCACCTTAGGAACCGTCTGCCCACGAGTCCCGTATGGTGGCATCTATGGGAAACATCTTTTTAAAAGCATGGAGGGGGAGAGAACACCTGGTCTATCCCATTCCTTAGTAATAATTTCCGAAAAACCTCTTAGGGACTGGAAAAAACAATTGGTGTGATACAGGTACTGCAAAGTATTTGTCCATTTTACCAATTTCTCTGGAACCACAATGGGGTCACAGTCATCCAGAGTCGCTAAAACCTCCCTAAGCAATAAGCGGAGGGTGTTCAAGCTTAAATTTAAACGCTGTCATCTCAGAATCAGAATTAAGGAACGCATTCCCTGAGTCTGAAATGTCACCCCACAGATAGAAGCTCACCTGCCTCGGCTTCTGGGCATTGTGAGGGGTATATCGGACACAGGCAATAAAGCGTCAGAAAGCTCTGTATTAATTCTAGCCCCAGAGCTGTCTCTCTTTCCTTGTAGCCCTGGCAGTTTGGAGAATACCTCTGTGAGGGTAGCATTCATAACTGCCGCCATGTCCTGTAAGGTAAAAGAATTAGACGAGCTAGATGTACTTGGCGTCACTTGAGCGGGAGTTATAGGTTCTGACACATGGGGAGAGTTAGATGGCATAATCTCCCTCTTTTCAGTCAGAGAATCCCCTGGAGATAAATCTTTAAGCGCCATAATATGTCTTTTTTAGTTTATAGAAATATCAGTACATTTGGTACACATTCTAAGAGGGGGTTCCACAATGGCTTCCAAACATATTGAACAAGGAGTTTCCTCTATGTCAGACATGTTTAACAGACTAGTAATGAGACAAGCAAGCTTGGAAAACACTTTAATAAAGGTGAAACAGCAATTAAACAAAAACGTTACTGTGCCTTTAAGAGAAAAAAACTAGCACTTAAACTGCAAAACAGTGTAAAAATACAGTAAAATCTTTGAAATTTTTACAGTGTGAATAAGGGACTAAAGCAGTATTGCACCCACTTGCAAATGGATGATAAACCCCTTAGGCCCCAAACCGGATTGAAAAATGTTAAAAAACGTTAAAAATCAATTGAGCACCATGCCACTGCTCTGCTGAGGCTCCTACCTGCCCTTAAATACGATTTTGTGCAGAAATAACCCCTTTGAAATGGTTCTCAGATGCCAGAGGACTCTTCGAGGGAAGCTGGATGTCTCAGTCTGTATTAAAACTGCGCAGTTAGAGCGCTAAAATAGGCCCCTCCCACCATGTACTGGATGTCAGAGGGGCCTTAAGAAAATACTCCTAGGAGTATCTGACTAGCCATGTGGAAACTAGGCCCCAAATAAAGACTTCTCCCTCAGAGAAAAAACTTCCTATTTATTTGAAATCATGTAAACGTTTTGTCACTAAGCAATATGAATATTAACATGAGTATTACCCTGTTATGTAAGCATGATCCCAGTTGCTGTTAAATCACTGCATCAGGCTTACCTCAAATACACAAGGCTCTGCCAGCATTTTCTAGAACTTATTCCTCTCTCTAGAAATAAACATACTGAACATACCTCAAAGCAGGTAATCTGCAGGCCGTTCCCCCAACTGAAGTTTTCCCATATTCATCAGTTATGTGTGAGAACATCAATGGACCTTAGTTACAAACCGCTAAGATCATCAAATCTCCAGGCAGAATTCTTCTTCTAATTTCTGCCTGAGAGAAAAACAGTACAACGCCGGTACCGTTTAAAAATAACAAACTCTTGATAGAAGGTAAAACTACACTAAGTCACCACATATATCTTGATACTTCCTTTCTTGTCGAGAGTTGCAAGAGAATGACCGGGGGTGGCAGTTAGGGGAGGAGCTATATAGACAGCTCTGCTGTGGGTGTCCTCTTGCAACTTCCTGTTGGGAAGGAGAATATCCCACAAGTAATGGATGAACCCGTGGACTGGATACACCTTACAAGAGAAATATCTTTCTTTTTTACATAGAGATGTTCAGGTGATATTTTCTAGTCAGCTTTTTACAGCTATGCTGCATCACTTTCAAGTGTTTCAACATTTGGGTATTATGGCCCTTTAATTGTGGGGATTATTTATATAGCATTGTATTAAACTTATGTTTATTGTTATCTTTATTACACCATTTATTCTTGATCTAAGCTGTCATATAGCCAATATGCAGAATTCTAAAGAAAACCTCTGTTTCAGAAGTTGCTTGTCCGACTCTCTATAGAGTGTGGAACAAGCAGAATTTTACAGAATTCAAGATGAGAATAGTGTCCTATTAAAAACAATTATTTGATAAGTAAACTATAACATTTTTAGGTTTGTACTTCCATTATAAATATGCTTCATTCTCTTGGTATCATTTGTTGAAGGGACAATAATGCACTACTGGGAGCTAGCTGAGAGCACCAGGTGAGCCAATGACAAAAGGTATATATGTGCAACCACCAATGAGCAACTAGCTCCCAGTAGTACATTGCTGCGCCTGAGCCTATCTAGGTATGCTTTTCAACAAAGGGTACCAAGAGAACAAATCAATTTAGATAATAGAAGTAAATTGTAATGTTGTTTAAAATTTGGGGTTTCAAGTTTCTTTAATTGTACGCACGAAAGTTTTATACTGGTTTTCACGTATTAAAGGAAAATCAAAATATAATTTTTACTATTCGGAGAATGCAAGTTTAAACAACTTTTCAACTTACTGCTATTATAAAATGTACTTAATTCTCTTGGTACACATTGTTGAAGAGTATACCTAGATAGGCTTAGGACAGCAATGCAGTACTCAAAGGTAGCTGTTGCTTAGAGGATAGACACATTTGTTTCTTGTCGTTGGCTCATTAGATGCGTTTAGCTAAGTCCCACAAGTTTATTGCTGCTCCAGAACTAACTTTATGTGTAACCCCATGCAGAGAACATTGTTTTATGCAAATAACCGCACAATGATAAACACATTAGACCATTTTCTTTTGTGTTTTTATTTCTCTTTCATAAACAATATAATTTCCTAACTAACAACTAAAATAAAAATAAAAAATCACCTTTAAAATATAGGCCACTTACTACAAACATGCTAACTGTTAAAGGAACATTCAATTATTTTCCTTTGCTGAATCTAAAGAGGACATTTATATATACACACTTTTCTTTTTTAAAGAATAGTTTTTCCTGTACTGAAAAGATATACGTCTTTCCATTATGCTTAGTGTCCATTAACAAAGCAATGTGGATTGGAATGAATTAGAAAAGAAATCCAAAAATCCCAGTGCAGCTCTTCCAATATAATCAAATGGGGAACCTTTCTTACTAAGTACACAAATGTAGTCACAATTTTAATTCTAATGAACTTTATAAATATGTAGGTTTACTTAAAGGGACAGTCTAGTCCAAAATAAACTTTCATGATTCAGATAGAAAATGTAATTTTAAACATATTTCCAATTTACTTTATCACCAATTTTGCTTTGTTCTCTTGGTATTCTTAGTTTAAAGCTAAACCTAGGAGGTTCATATGCAAATTTCTAAGCCCTTGAAGGCCGCCTCTTTTCTCAGAGCATTTTAATAGTTTTTCACCACTAGAGGGTGTTAGTTCACGTTTGTCATATAGATAACACTGTGCTCACACACGTGGAGATCCAGTAAGCCAGCTCTGATTGGCTAAAATGGATGTCTGTCAAAAGAACTGCAATAAGGGGGCAGTTTGCAGAGGCTTAGATACAATGTAATCACAGAGGTAAAAAATATATTTATATAACGTTGTTGGTTATGCAAAACTAGGGAATGGGTAATAAAGGGATTATCTATCTTTTTAAACAACAACAATTCTGGTGTAGACTGTCCCTTTAAGGTAACAGATACTTTGTTATTAAGATTTTCTTAGATGACGTGTATATTAAAGTGTTCATGTAATTGTTATGGTCATTACCTTAATAAACAAAAAATATACAGGTTTATCTTTCCTACAGACCTGCCGCCATAACTAATAGAATCCTCTTTTATTCCTCATTTCCTAGAGGTCTTCTGGTACTGGGGTCTGGGCTATGTGAGTGAGACATGTGGGCGGGGCCATATGTGTTATGTGGGTGGAGCTGTACCCAGAAGGGATCAAGTTACAAATATTCTGTAGGTGGGACTAGAGAGGTCATGGGCAAAGGAAAAGCTGAAGGAGCGTCAGTGGAGCTGAGCTACAAGCCACTGACAGTACTGCTATATGCAGAACAATGGGGAGGTTTTCTCCTGTCCCTAAGAGCCAACATTCTAATTTACAGAAAATTGTTAACAAAAGACAAGTTTTCTACAACAATAAATATGTAATACAACTATAATTTATGTTGCATATTACTAGGTAAAAGGGTTAACGTTTTACATAAGTAATACCAGTTCTAATATTCCTGTAACACACTTACCTTCTAAAGATTCAATTCCTGTGGCCTGGGCCAGAAGATCTTCATGTCTTGCAACAACCTAAATGGATTAAATATAACCATTTTATTTGCATGCATACACAGAAAGTTTAAGATACTTTTTTATTAAGTACAAAGAAGAAACAAAATGTAAAATAATAATTTCCTATTTTAATAGGACCACAAAAATACAATACAGGTAGCCCTCAGTTTACGCCGGGGTTAGGTTCCAGAAGGAATGGTTGTAAATCAAAACCGTTGTAAATTGAAACCCAGTTTATAATGCAAGTCAATGGGAAGTGAGGGAGTTAGGTTCCAGGCCCCTCTCAAAATTGACATAACACCTAATACATTATTTTTAAAGTTTGAAATGAAGACTTTAAATGCTAAACAGCATTATAAACCTAATTAAATAATCACACAACACAGAATATATAATTAAACTAAGTTAAATAAACAAAAACCATTTGCTAAAACAGTATTATAACATAATAAAATAAATCACACAACACAGAAAATATAATCAAACTAAGTTTAATGTAGGGTTGCAACTAACGATTATTTTCATAATCGATTAATCGGCCGATTATTTTTTCGATTAATCGACTAATCGGATAAAAAGAGAATCAATAATAGTTTTCTATGTTTTAAATAAAATCCACATAATGAGTGTTACAAATATAAACTTCAGACTAAAACTTTACATTAACACAACTGTTTCTTCAATTTTTAAGCAGCAGAGCACAGTTTTATAATTAAAGAAAACAAAACCACAAACTGTTTGAAAAGAGGTAGAACTAGAAAGAGTTAGACTATCACTGTTAATAACATTTTGTTATTCACTCTTTCAGAAACTTTGCATTGAAATGCAAAAATCTCAACATGTCTACATGCTTCTGGCTAAGGCTGGTTCTCTGTTTGCAGCTATATTTCCTGCAGCAGAGAAAAGGCTGTTGAGGTGTATAAGTAGGGTTTTGCCAATTTCACCAAAATGGGATATTTATCTTTGTTAGCTCTTCACCAATGCTAAGTGTTTTCTACCTTGGCAAGGGGCCTCTCAATAACCCTTGACTTCATTCTAACATAAAAATATCTTGAATATCTATATGCAATGGTAAATAACCAGCTATAAGGTTAGGGGAAATATCTAGTCCGCTCTAAAAATAAAGAATATATACTTATAAAGGTTGAATCTGGTACATATTATCACAATTTATTAAAAATATAAAAAAGCTATAAAAAACAAAATCAAAAGCGCTAAGGACTGAATATCAATAACAGGACAAAGCCTTACACATTTATACAGTACATATAATCAGCAATAGCAAGCAATACGCTAATAATTGTTCAAACAGATAATAGTGCACATCAATTTAAATAACTCCCATCAATCTAGGGGCAAGGTGTAAACAACAAGCTTGGCACTATATCATGAAAAGCATAGTTCCAAATCACCAGATTTAATAAACAATCCAAATGATGACTATTATATCTGGGTTGCACATAAGCAAGGGGTAGTTGTAAACGTTTACTGTCCTGAAAAAGTGAAAAGTAAACGTCTGTAGACGTCCTTTAGGCTAAGGACATAACCATAAAACACAATACCATATGCAGGAGTTCATTGGAGTGAAGCAGCTGGTGTTGTGCACAGACCAACTAATTGCAAACAAACTAATCGATTAATCGATTATGAGATTCGTTGACAACTATTTTCATAATCAATTATTATCGATTATGACGATTAGTTGTTGCAGCTCTAGTTTAATGAACAAAAACATTTGCTAACAGCACCTAATAAAATAATTACACAACAGACTGCATCATCATCAAACTACGTTTAATGAACAAAAACGTTTTTTTACTTGCATTTTTCTGCAAACAGTTCTCTGCATTGTTAGCATGTTAGATAATATTGGGTCTGCACCTATTCTATGCATTTCAATCTGCAGTGATTAATAGGCAGTTAGGCACCCTCATCTCAAGCAGCTGGACGGGAAGATAATAGGGAAGCGTCTGCTAGAACTTGTTGCTCGATAAGTCTGGTCTGATCTGTGTACACAGATCATTTCAGGCTGTAAAGCTTGCTTAAAGGGCCATAATACCCAAATGTTTAACCACTTGAAAGTGATGCAGCATAGCTGTAAAAAGCTGTCTAGAAAATATCTCCTCAACATCTCTATGTAAAAAAGAAAGATATTTTACCTCAAAAGTTCCTCAGTAGCTACCTCCTATTGTAAAGGATTTCTAAGCAGAATTTTAGTGTGTCTGTCCTGGGACAGCTGAAAGGATGAGCCTCATGAACTCTCATATTATTTCACCAATCAGGTAAAGGAAGCTTACTATGAAATCTCATGAGAGTTAAGTCAAATCTCATGAGATCACAGTAAGATTTCATGACCTCAGCACTGCTGATGCTGAATGGCTGCTGTTCATTTCTTCATTTTTTTTTATTTTTACCTGCAGCTGGGAGCAGGTGAAGTATAACTTTTTACACAGAACTTACTCTGCTGAGCTGAGGAGATTGTGAGGTAAAATATCTTCCTTTTTTACATAGAGATGCTCAGGTGATATTTTCCTGTCAGCTTTTTACAGTTATACTGCATCAGTTTCAAGGGATTTAGCATATGAGTATTATGTCCCTTTAACTTTGCTGAAACACAAGCCTACTGGCTATTTTAAGTAGTGCAATGTTTTATAATGCATTTCAATAGCAGTCACATGACTAAAAAAAAGGTTGTTATTCTGAAACGGCGCAAATTGAACCGGCGTAAACCGAGGGCCATCTGTATAATGTCTGTGAGGATATGTTCTGCTGTGTAACTGTATATATAAAAAAAATACTAAAAGGAGTCCTAGTCTCCATACATAAATCCTTTGGAAAGCAAGTGCGCTAAAACAGAGATCACATGATTAATTTAAAGCTAGCATAGACAAAAGTAATTCATTATATTACTTTGTGTTACCACTTTCAAAAAATCCTGAACTTGACATTTATCTAATTTTTTTTGATGAGAAAGAGTGTATGGTGTAAAGTGGATTACAGCACAGCAATTCTTTGCAAACTATGGACTGGGGCTATAACACACTACTATGGTGCTTTTAAAGGGGCAGTGTGCTGTCATTTTATTTCTAACATAATAATCTGTTCCCAGTGATCCACTTTACCTGCTGAAGAGTATTGAATTGTTTACACAAAGTTCCTTTACCTTTTTGTAATTTGAAATAGCGGTTTTTCCTGCTAAAACCCCCCCCATCTATGCTAAAAATTTCAGTACAGGGGTACTGGCTACAGAAACGCTAGGTAAACAAAAGACATCGGTGGGGTTGTGCTGCTTGCCTGAATACACTCTCCCTTTAAGTACCACTTGGGATCTAACAGGTAGCTCTTTTATCTTGATTTTGTCATCTGAAATAGCTGAATTTTTGCTATATTGAAACTTGCAATACTTTAGTACTAGTTGTGGATAAGCAATGTAAACAACAAAAACAGAATTTATGCTTACCTGATAAATTGCTTTCTCTTACGGTGTATCCAGTCCACGGATTCATCCTTACTTGTGGGATATTCTCAATCCCTACAGGAAGTGGCAAAGAGAGCACACAGCAGAGCTGTCCATATAGCTCCCCTCAGGCTTCGTGTTTAACACACTACAGCACGATGCCACAGTCTCTGCTGTGGCCCTACTTTCCTTGGGGATTAGTTTTGGGACGAAAATAAGACTCCCTGTAGTCCTCCTGCAATCTCTGGCCTCTACATGTGAAGCTGCATGAAGCTGTCTTGCAAAAGAACTGCTCAACTGAGGCGCGAAAATTAGGCCCCCTCCCTCTTCACTCCGGAGTTGTGGGGCCTTCCTAAGCCAAATTAGGTGTCTAAAATTATGCCAGGCGTATAAAACCCCTAAAAAGTGTTCCAAACATGATAAACACTTGTGCAAACGTCAGATTATAGTAAAAAGATAATCGATTTTCCCCATAACAGTGTCCACCAGTGATTTAAGTCCTTTTAATTAAGCCATCCTTCTATACTGAGTCTCAGAATATGGCTTACCTTCCCACATGGGGATCTCTGTCAGTCTTCTAGCATTACCAAGTCTTGTTAGAAAAAAAGTGACTGAGCATACCTTAAGCAGTTAAGCCTGCAAACTGTTCCCCCCAACTGAAGTTCATCCGGTACTCAACAGTCCTGTGTGGGAACAGCAATGGATTTTAGTTACAACATGCTAAAATCTTTTTCCTCTCAGCAGAAATCTTCATCACTTTCTGCCTCAGAGTAAATAGTACAAACCAGCACTATTTTAAAATAACAAACTCTTGATTGAAGAAATAAAAACTACAAATCTAACACCACATACTCTTTAACCTCCTGTGGAGATGCTACTTGTTAGAGCGGCAAAGAGAATGACTGGGGGGGGCGGAGCCTGAGGGGAGCTATATGGACAGCTCTGCTGTGTGCTCTCTTTGCCACTTCCTGTAGGGATTGAGAATATCCCACAAGTAAGGATGAATCCGTGGACTGGATACACCATGTAAGAGAAAGTAAAAAAAACAACAATCCCAGTATTGTATATCACTTTACAAAGAGTAATTCTAATATCTGGACGCAATATATATTTTTATTATTGTTGCTATTCGTTATTTGTGTGTATATGTGTGAAATCATAGACAACATTGCTAATCGTGACATACATTAGATGCAATTCGTTGGTTTTCAGTAACAAGATACTTTTCAAGAGACATTATTACAATTTTGTATATGTTTAATATATCCAATGTATTGTTTGCTATACAAAGTATAATATTATGAACGCATGTGTGACAACTCTACTTCTAATTAGACAAAGGGCACCCTGATTGGGACACTGGTCATAAGGGGTGGGGTTTTATACTTTGGAGTTTAGGTAGCGTAGCCCTATTTAAGGGGTGATTTTATACCACAGTTTAAGCCTGATGAAATGGTGGAAACCGTGAAACCTGTTGCATGTTTTTATTATGCACATTACAGTATGAGTTGTTGTTTTTATTCTCTTTTTTATGTTCTTAAAAAGCAACTTTTAATTAATAACTCTAAATTGCTGTGTGCTATTTTCTACGCTACTGAGGGGAAGGGGTGGTATCCCCTCCCTATCCATTGTTTGGACTATTTATCTGGCTAGTGGTTAATACACCTGGATTGAATCTTCCACTGGGCCAAACCACATTTGGGATTCCAGCGACTGCCTGGATCAGCTAACTGGTTTGCTGTTGAAAACCAGCCTGTAACTGCTGGCACACCAGAGTGCCTTTGTAGTATGCGAGTACCCTACATCACCTTTGTTCTATCACCTAGTGGGTAATTGATTCACACATATGGCACCTCTCTCCTTTCCTTGTTTTCCATAGGTAGGGACCTTGAAGTAGAAGGTCTTTCCTCAGAGGCAATCTCCAAGGAGGAAGAAATTACATCTTCACCAGATCCGCAAACCAGATCCAGCGAGACCAGGCAGGAGCTATTAGATCACAGACGCCCTCTCCTGCCTGATATGAGCAATTACTCAGGGAAAAAAACAGCATACGGGGAGAACAGGTACGCCAGGCTGAAGTTCCAAGGCACCACTAGAGCGTCTATCAGAGTGGCCTGTGGATCTCTTGATCTTGAACCAAACTTTGGAAGCTTGGCGTGTAGATGAGACGCCATCAGAACCAACTGCAGAAAATTCTGCTTGCTCGAAAAATCCGCCTCCTAGTTGTACATTTGTGCAAAAGCCACCCCTGGGATGTGTGGGGTGAGAGAGGAGGCAATCATGAGACTCCGCCCACTGGAGAATGCGAGCCACCTCCTTCATAGCTAAGGAACACTGAGTTCCTCCCTGGTGATAGAAGTAAGCCACTGAGGAGATATTATCTGATTGAAATCTGATAGACCGGATTAAAGCTATTTGAGGTCAGGCTATCAAGGCCTTGTAAATCGCTCTCAACTTCAAGATGTTTATGGGATGAGAAGACTCCTCCTAAATACAAATATCCTAAGTTCCTAAAGAATTCCGAACTGCTCCCCAGCCTGAAAGACTGGCGTCCGTGGTCACAATCACCCAGGATGGTCTTAGGAAACATGTACCCTGAGCCAGATGGCCCTGCGAAATCCACAAGATAGAAAGTCTCTAGTTAGGCTACCCTCTGCGATAGGTCCGAGTGTACTCTGTTCCATTGTCTGAGCATACAGAACTGTAGGGGTCTCAGATGGAACTGAACAAACAGAATGGATGTCCATGGAAGCAACCATTAGACCAATTACTTCCTGAAGTGACAGACAAGAAGTGACAGGCAAGAAGCCAGAAGTTTGGGTTTTTTGACCTCCGTCAGAACAATCTTCATGGACCAAAAATCTATAATCATTCCTAAGAAACACAACCTGGTCTCTGACACCAGGGAACTCTTCTCCAGATTCATGTTCCACCCAGGGGAAAGTAGAATAGACAACAACATCTCTGTATGAGATCTTGCTAACTGAAACAATGGCGCTTGAACCAAGATGTCATTCAGATAAGGCGCCACCACTATTTCCTGAGATCTGACCACAGCTAAAATGGTCTTTAGGACCTTTGTAAAGATTTGAGGAGCCGTGGCAACGCCAAAGGGAATAGCAGCAAACTGGAAAGGATTGTCTAGAAAGGCAAATCATAGGAATTGGTGATGTTCCCTGAGAATGGGAACATGAAGATACGCATCCTTCAGGTCTATGGTAGTCATGAACTGACCCGCCTGAACAAAAAGAAGAATGGAACAATAGTCTCCATATTAAAGGACGTAATCTTGAGAAATTTGTTGAGACACTTGAGGTCCAATATGGGTCGAAAGTTCCCTATTTTTTGGGAACCACAAAAAGGTTTGAGTAAATCCTTGACCCTATTCCATCTTGGGAACTGGAACAATCACTCCCAGAAAAGATAGGTCCTTTACGCAGTAAAAGAAGGCCTCTCTCTTCATCTGGATAGTAGATAATCTGGAAAGGAGAAATTTGCCTCTGGGAGGTCAAGATTTTTATCCTATACTGAAACCCTGGGACACTACTTCCACTACCCAAGGGTCTTTGACAACGCAAATACAAGCCTGTTGATAAAAAAAAAAAAAAAAAAAAAAGAAGAGGAAAAACCTGCCCCCTACCTCATTCAAGACTGGATCAGGGGCGAACCCTTCTAGCAGAATTAGACTCAGCGGAAGGCTTCTTGGATTGCTTGCCCTTGTTCCAAGGATGGCTCCATGAGGTCTAGGCTTGCTCAGATTTAGAAGTTGAGGAGGATTCTGTCTTGTGAAGTTTAAATTAGAGGTCTTACGACCCCTAAGTCTACCTATCGCTCCTATGATAAACAATTATTCTTCAGGGCTAAGGTCACCCAGAGGACACCCTTGAGGACAGGAAACAGACACAGCAATGTCTAGGAACAATCCTGAGACCACTGCTGCTGATTCTATCTCAGCTTGATACTTCTAAGCATAGAAATAAATATTACATGCCAAAAAATATACATGTTGGTAAAAGTCCCCATATATAAAAAGGAATAATACATATGATACGGACATATTAAAAATCCCCTCATTAGTGAGATTAATACATGGAATCTCTGTACCAGACAGGGTAAACCTCAATATGAATATAAAATAAATTATAATTTTAGGGCACTAGGTAGTCTCCTAATATGAAGAGACTCCTATGCATATGAATACACATAAAATAAATAAATATAAATTAAAATGTGAAAGATCGTATACATAAAATTGCCACAAGATGGCAGTAACTACTATGAAACGTCATGCTAAAAAAAAACCGCATTGTATCTTTTAGTTTAAAAAAAATATATACAAATGCAGAGAAAATAAAAATACAGACAAAATGGTCCCATTTGCTAATAGAGACTAATATAATTTATATATACAAGAAAATTGTAATTAAAACTCAGCTTAAAAGACCGCTAAGTTTAAGCGACCAAATCAGCTTAAAAGACCGCTAAGTAAAAGCGACCTACTATATCAGAGCATTAAGAGTCACCCACAGGGGGAAAAAAAATTCCCTTAACTGTAAATAAAGTCTCCACCCTAAGAGACCTGACAAAATAAGGAAAACGCTGTAAGGGAAAACAGATATGGCACTAGAGCGTTCATTAAACTTGCACACACTGCCGACCAGATAAGTCTGACTGTCGTGAGGAAAAAACGATGGCTATATAAGCATAAAGTGCAATAATTCCCCATATACATAAGTAAGAGATATACAGACATTGCGTAATATCTGCTGTAAAAGCTAACAAATAAACTTGCAATACTCTGCCGACTTGCTAGTTCTGTCGGTTAGGAAAAATGGCCCCGTCATAGTGCACACTGAAGCAAGCGAGTGATTTCTCTTAACATAAAATATATTTAGACAGCAGATTAAAGTCTACATAAGGATTCAATAGAGTACAAACAGCTGGCGCTGCACTGCAGAAAGCAGGATGACCATATGCAGGACGGAAGCCGGGTAACTCTGTGTAAGATCCCTCTGAGGCGAATGGCGCCAAAAACTAATCTGCCATTCGTGAAGTCAAATACTACAAAAGTAATTAAAAGAGCATCAGCAATTCAGGCTTATGCCGCATAAAAGCTCCATCAGTAAAGGGATAATAAGGATTAACCCCATAAAAGTAGTATTGTTTAACCTCATAAAGAGATAGTAAAAGGCTGCATAGAAATCCCTTAACTCGGGAGGGATTATAAACGGTCAGCCTACTTAGATAAAACGTGCGGTTGTCTCTAAATATTTTCAAATGGAGAGATAAAAACCGCCGCCCCAGGGAGGAAGAATCTAATTTAGGACTTCCCTAGAAGTCATTCTTTCTGTGGCCAATAAATCCTCCTCCCTGATTACCAACCCTCAATGGAGGGTACCCAGCAAATAAAAAATCCCTCACTCCTATTATGCCTAGAGCACAAGCCATGGGGGCAGGGATACAGGGACTCACTGTTTGAAATCTTCAATCTTCTCACCAACTCCAGGTGTGACAGAGTCAGACGGTTTCTGACAGGGTCCTGTAGTCAAAAGAAAAAACAGAGTAACCAACCCTGGTTTTCTATATAGGGGTAGCAATAATGTTAGAAGTTAAAGGGACATGATACACTCATTTTTTATTTGCATAAATGTTTTGTAGATGATCTATTTATATAGCCCATAAAGTTGTTGTTGGGTTTTTTTAAATGTATAGTTTTACTTATTTTTAAATAACATTGCTCTGATTTTCAGACTCCTAACCAAGCCCCAAAGTTTTATGAGAATACCTAGGAGCGCCTAACACAGGCAGAGGAAGTGATTTAGAAGCTAGCTAGTAGCTCTGCAGGTTAGCCAAAAATAAATAATCTTATATATTAAAATATAGATAAACGTTCTAGGACGTCTTAAAAAATCCTGTTACCTTTACTAGAGTGGATGTAGATTAAGGCAAAATATACAATATTTATGAAGTAAAACACAATATGTTAATACAGTAAAACACAATATGTTAAAACACAATAAGTTAAAATCATGGATCCATGGTACATTACACGCAAAATGCAAAATACAATAACATATAATTAATAGGATAAAACAATGGTATTGCAATAGTAAATAAAATGGTTGGGAAATCAGAGGGAAATAGTGTTCCCTGCTAATGGGATATACAAAAAAAGGTGAAAGAAAATATCTCTCTCAAAAAATGAACAACGTGAAAGTGATCAAAAAAGTGATCTAAAAAGCCAAAAAATATATATAGAAAATGTAAAATGAAAGGTATGTGTTCGTGGTAGAGTTAGTGGTAAAAAGTTCCAATAAGAAACTGTGATGGATAATTCCAATGAAAAAGCTGTGTGTCAGTGAATCAAACTTCCTTAAGTGTCCTCAAAAGAGTCCATATAAATGTTGATATGGTAGGTGAGGGAATGTCCGGTAAATCCTGGATTCAATCCCTATATCCAACCTGTAAAAGAAATCTAAAATAGTGCAATAATGCTAATAAACAAACATATATTATAAGAAAAGTGCTCACCAATTTCTGCCAACGCGTTTCGGCCCTAATCTGGGCCTTTTTCAAGACTATAAGTGGTGTTTAATGGCGGCTCTTATTTAAGACTGTTATCAACCAATCAGTGCTGTCAGTGTTTTGGCGCCTATTTTTTGGAGCTAAAATTTGACCCGGAAGGGAATACGTATATCTTAGCTCCTAATATGAACAAATTGTTCCATTGTAAATTTCACTACTAAATCGTTTAAGACTCGATCCCTATTATGATTAATAGTATCCTAAGGCTTTACTTGTACCTTCAATTATTTCTGTTATTATAATTGAGTAAGGCCGGAAGTGTCTAGAGCGTTTCTAACTCTCGGTATAACAGGAAGTGCCTAGAGCGTACCTCGCATCAATACTATTTCCGGTTCCGCTCTTTTTCTTCCTTTGGAATTGGTATCGCATCCGGTGACATTATTTGGCGGTACATGTCACGCGTTCACTTTTTTTAAAAAGATGGTATATGGGATGACTGGCCATAAAAGTGGTATTATAACTCTAAAATCTATAAAATCAGATGAACCAGAATTGCTAAAAAAAACGATGAACCAGAATTACTAAAAAAACGATGGGGAACATTCATAAAAATACAAATACAAGATAACACTTATTTTTCCAAAACATATACCTGACTATAAAAGGATAAGATAACATTAGTAAAGAATGGACATAATGAAAAAATTGTATATATCTGATAGTAATTACTACACTATGTATAACTGGCAGGTATAGACCCAATATGTAATCAATGTTGTTGACCTTTTGGTTTTATGTTGTACACATTTATTTATCAATAAAAAATCTTTAAAAAAAAAAAAAAAAAAATACAAATACAAAATAGTGTCAAAATGTAAAGGAGAAACTACAGTAAATTGATAAGAAATTGATAGATGCCTAATGTTAAATATCGGCATGGTTCCGTATTAAAACAATATTACTATTTGATAAAATACAAAATATACTTAAAATATGGCATTTAAAAAGACAGTTGTATAATTTTAAAATTTTGATAGATACACAGAGGGATAATTTAGAATAACATATACACAAATATGTTATTCTAAATTATCCCTCTGTGTATCTATCAAAATGAACACAAAATGAACACATTGGTAAGCTAATAAAAAGAGGCATATATGTGCAGCCCCCAAATAGCAGCAAGCTTCACACTCCTGGGCCTACATAGGTATGCTTTTCAACAATAAATACCAAGAGAACTAAGTAAATTTGATAACAGAAAAAAATTGGAAAGTTCTTTAAAATTCCATTCTCTGTCTGAATCATGAAAGAAAAATGTTCGGTTTCTTGTCCCTTTAATGAACTGTTAAAGTGCAATGATACCCAAATGTTGAAACACTTGAAAGTGATGCAGCATAGCTGTTAAAAGCCGACTAGAAAACATCACCTGAACATCTCTATGTTAAAAAGAAAGATATTTTACCTCAAAATGTAGTATTCACCCCCCATTGTAAAGGACTTCTAAGCGGAAAATCAGTATCTCTGTCCCGGGACAGCTAAGGGAGTGAGCTTTGTGCACACTCATCTTATTTCCCTATTCAGTTTAAGGAAGTTTACTATGAAATCTCATGACAGTTAAGTGAAATCTCATGAGATCACAGTAAAAAAAAAAAAAGAGTTCATGACCTCAGCACTGCTGATGCCGATTGGCTGCTGTTCATTTCTTCATTTTTTAAAGAAATTTGTGGACAGCAGTTGAAGTAACTTTTTACACAGAACTTACTCTGGTGAGCTGAGGAAATTGTGAGGTAAAATATCTTCTTTTTTTACATAGAGATGCTCAGGTGATATTTTCCTGTTCACTTTTTAGAGTTATACTGCATCAGTTTCAAGTGATTTAGCATATGAGTATTATGTCCCTTTAAATGGGAAAATGTTCCAGAAAAACAGTCAGGGATAAATGCTTTAAAAAGGTACTCAAGAATGCCCAGCAAATGTATAGCTATACTGAGCATTACTAACACCTAAACAGGAATACAGCACAACACACGAACATTCGGCCTCTGTCAAAATTTGTGTTTCTAGGAAACAAAGCATTTTAATCTACTCCACCTAAAGGATGTATTTAAAGCAATGACACAGACATTTCCTGGAAAGCTAGCTTATTAATAATGAATAGAATACAGAAATAGTGAATTAGTAGAACACCCATGGGTTCTTGTGACCTTAGAAAAATATACAGAAAAAAAAATGGATGCCTTTCATAATAAAAATGTTTTACTATCAAATTATTTGTTAAAGGGACATGAAACCCAAAAATGTTCCTTTCATGACTGAGTTAGAGAATACATTATTTAACAACTTTCTAATTTACTTCTATTATCTAATGTGTTTCATTCACTTGGTATCATTTGTTGAAGGAGCAGCATTGCACTACTGGTTTCTAACTGAACACATGGGTGAGCCAATCACAATCGATATATATATGCAGTCACCAATCAACAGCTAGAACCTAGGTTCTTTGCTGCTCCTGAGCTTGCCTAGATAAATCTTTTAGCAAAGGATAACAAGAGAATGAAGCACAATAATAGAAGTAAATTGGAAAGTTGTTTAAAATTGTATTCTCTATCTGAATCATGAAAGAAAAAAAATTGGGTTTCATGTCCCTTTAAGGTAAATACTTTTTATTTTAAAGTACAGCACACTGTGACTATATATTTTTTTTTGAGGACGTGTGGCGTAGGTCCTTGGTCGTTAAGGGGTTAAGGTAAATACTTTTTATTTTAAAGTACAGCACACTGTGACTATATATATTTTTTTAAATCTAACCACTTACAACAGCTTCAACATTCAAGAAAATGTATTTATTATCTTCATAGGTATTATTATCAATTATTTATGAAGCACCACCATATTCACCTGTGATATGGCATTAAAGGACTGGAAAAGTCAACCTAAAAACATCACTTTTTTTAAATGCACAGATTTGACTAGTACAGTATATGTAAATGTGAATGTATTTACAATTTTTTGAAAACGAAGCTTCTGTCATGTTTTAAACCAATATTTTATTTCTTTTTCTGACATCATAATTTCCAGCCCGTTACAATGGGCGGTCTTGCATACTCTACTAGACACATATATAAATTTGGATAAATTTAGATATTTTCACAACACGTGCGCATTTGCAATCATTTTCACATGACCGCTAATGCCGACAATAGTTTTGATAATACAATGCGCATGCGTTACAAATTTGCACATCAGAGCACATGCGTTTCTTTCATCCAAGTACCCGGAACTTGTGAAGGTAGAACGCAGGTTGCCCACCGTGATTGGCTAATACAAATTAGGCTCACGTTGGGTTTGGAAATCTACATTTTTTTATGCCACAATAGCTTGGGAACGACAGAAAAAGTGCAGTGCAATATATTTGAAGAAAAATATTTATATATATTAATACTGTTTAATAATGAATAGCTTTTTTGCAATATACAGTACTTCTTTCAGCAGCAATGCTTCCAGTAAAAGCTTTAACTGTTTCAGCAGAATACTGTGCATGCCCTACATACCCTCATACACGAGAGCAAGTGGTGGCATCTATCGTGTCATTTGTGACTTCATTTGCATTACACAAGCCCCTGCAGACTCCATAAGAAGAAGCAGTGTTTGGTGCATGCTCAGCATATCTGCATCTCTCTCTGAAACCGTAATAGCTTTTGCTAAAAGCATTTTTTCCTAATAAGATGATATTGCGAAAATGATTCCCTTCAAGATCAAATGCAACAGTTTAGTTTTGACCATTATATCTCATTTTAACTTTAGATGTCTGACCAGTTTAATAAATTAGTTATTTACAGTAAATCAGATGTTTAAAGGGACATAATACTCATATGCTAAATCACATGAAAGTGATGCAGTATAGCTGTAAAAAGCTGACAGGAAAATATCACCTGAGAATCTCTATGTAAAAAAGGAAGATATTTTACCTCACAATCTCCTCAGCTCAGCAGAGTAAGTTGTGTGTAAAAAGTTATACTCAGCTGCAGACAAAAAAAAATAATAAAAAAAAATAAAAAATGAACAGCAGCCAATAAGCATCAACAGTGCTGAGGTCATGAACTATTTTACTGTGATCTCATGAGATTTGACTTAAAACTGAATAGGGAAATAAGATGAGTGTGGTGTGGTGTGCACGTAAGCTCACTCCCTTAGCTGTCCCGGGACAGACATACTGATTTGCTGCTTAGAAGTCTTTTACAATAGGATGTGGCTACTGATGAATTTTTGAGGTAAAATATCTTTCTTTTTTACATAGAGATGTTCAGGTGATATTTTCTAGTCAGCTTTTTACAGCTATGCTGCATCACAAGTGTTTAAACATTTGGGTATCATGGTCCTTTAATAACTTTTTAATTCAGATGTGAGGGATGGGAGATTGAAAAACAACACAAAAAGGACCAAAATGCAATAGAAGTTGACAATGAAATTATTTATGATGAGTGGTGGTCCAACCAATTAATATATAACAAAAAAAGAAGAAGGATACAAAGTGTAAACAAGACAGAGACCTACCACAATAGTTAAGGGACGCAAAACCCCCTTTTTTCCCCCTTTCATGATTCAGCTAGAGCAGTTTACTTCTATTAATCAAATTTACTTTGTTCTAGGTAGGTACCGTGCATGTCTAGAGATTTAGGACAGCAGTTTTGCAACAATGACTTTGAACACTAGATGGCAGCAGTGTTTTCTCAATGTGTAACGGTTACACACAGCCCTGCAAAACCACATCCATATAGTGCTCTAAACAAGTGTACACTCTTGAGCCTACCTTCCTGCTTTTCAACAAAGAACACTAAGAAAATAAATTAAATTAGATAGAAGTAATTTGGAAAGTTGTTTAAAATTGCATTTCCCTTTAAACAAAACAGAATTGAGCACAGAATGGTCACACCGGCTGCATAGGGGAACTAAATTACCTGGAAGTGAAGCTCTTTATCCAGCTGACTGATACCTTGAGCAAGCTTTGCCAACTGTTCTGCTATCACAGCTTGATGAATAGACTGGGAGGTGTAAATTTTAACATCAAATTCATCCTTTAGAAAATCTGTATAACATTCTGAAAATAAAAACATAGAGATTTATAAATATGAAACAGAAGTTCAAAAAAGTCAAACAGATTTTTGAAAACGTAATTAGAAAATAAGTCTGCACAGCCAATCAATAGGTGTTTCCACTGTGTAAATGTTTCATTGTCTTCTTTAATTTGGTGAATGGAATGCCCTGGGCTTCACCGGTGACCAATGGAACATTGTGTCTAGTAAATCTTATCAACACAAAAAAGATGATCTCTGTGCACATCACAATTAAGCATCGTTAATGGAACAGGGTCAAAAGAACAAGGTTTTACAATACATATAGTTCATTTAGCCTGACACCACCTAACTCAGGGCTTGACAATTATTTTTATTTCGTTGCCAGACACAAACATTTTAGGAGCCACACAAGGATTTATAAAACCACACAGCTATACTTTAAATTTGCCAAACTGTACCATGTTAAACGCTTTATTTTTTAAGTGTTTGTAACTTTGGATAATGTGAAAGTATTTATTCGAAAATTGAGTTTTATGACACAGTAAATGACCGATAATTTGAAGTATTTTTTGGAGTTAAGTGTTGGATAAAAAAAAAACTCCAACTAATAATGGGTAGCCAAACCTACATCAAAAATCACTAACCCAATCTTTATGGACACTTTATTAGATACCCATTCATAATACTAGGCAGGACCCTCCCCCCCTTTGACACAGTCTAAGTCAAGTCACAAGTCTTCCTTGATCATGTCGAGTCACAAGTCATCAAATTTGTGACTTGAGTCCAAGCCATGCAACTCAAGTCCACATCTCTGATACATACATACATACATACATACATATATATATTTCAGAGTAGAAAGAAGATACCGTAGGCAAAGAAAAGTAAAAGTTAAGTCTAATTTTATTCAATTTCAAATGAATAAAAATAACCAATGGATTTCCAAAGTGTGCACACACAGCGCAGCGAGTATTATGCTGCTGACATGTTTTGGCCAGTGGTCGTAATCATAGCTAACAAATACACCTGTGTCTGCTATTTAAAACCAGTACTCAGAGTTCATTGGAGAACTAGTATTCAATTAAACGATAGCCAGTGTGTGTTACAGAAAGTAAATTATTATATACATATATTACAACTCTCTGCATAGACAAAAGGTATACAATGACTTGGAATAATTCATGGTACCAATAGGAAATAGACAACATAGGTAGAAGAATATAATATATTATAATAGATTATAATATAGGTGATATGGAAATCACTCTGTATTTGTTAGCTATGATTACGGCGACTGGCCGAAACATGTCAGCAGCATAATACTCACTGCGGTGTGTGTGTGCACACTTTGGACCTCCATTGGTTCTTTTTATCCATTTGGAATTGAATACTTACTACTTACTGGACCAGGAACCGTAAGGCGAAGGGAGCTCCCGTTTGCCCTTTACAGAGATTTGGACTAGCTCCGGGATTCCACATTCCTGATTAGCTGCCCTAATCATGTGAATGGGCAACACCCCCACTGTGGATTCGGATGCCTCTGTGGATGGCGGAGTGTCTCAAACTGTTGCGGATGTTTTGCTGTCTGGCTACCGGACCGGTACACCTAGATGCAGTGAATGGGCAAAGCTATCAGCTGTTAAGCACAGGCCGCTCCGGGTCCCTTTCCCGCTAGTGTCTTCCGCACAGTACATGCACTTTGGAGGGTCTTATTCACAGACATAGTCTGGACATACTACTCACAGGTAGCCAAGTAGTTATATACTACAATATAACGCACACTGGACTAGAGACTTTAACATTTTAAGGAGCAACCGGTCACGATATCTCTGACTTACACTGTGTGCCTTTTTATTCTAAGTGTACATACGTGCAAACTCTTTTCAGGAATATATATATATATATATATATATATATATATATATATATATATATATATATATATATATATATATATATATATATATATATATATATATATATATATATATATATATATATATATTAGGTTCCAGATGGAATGGTTGTAAATTGAAACCGTTATAAATTGAAACTCAGTTTATAATGTAAGACAATGGGAAGTGAGGGAGATATGTTCCAGGCCCCTCTCAAAATTGTCATAAGTAACACCTAATACATTATTTTTAAAGCTTTGAAATGAAGACTTTAAATGCTAAACAGCATTATAAACCTAATAAAATAATCACACAACACAGACTTCACTTGCATTTTTCTGCAAACAGTTCTTTCTATGCATTCCAATCTGGACTGATTTATAGACAGGAAGATCTTGTTCCTTTGAAATCTGCTCGATAGCTCAGGTCAGGTTAAACTGATTAATTTCAGCTTGCTTGGTTTTGCTGCAACACAAGCGGACAGCTCCACCTACTGGCTATTTTAATAAATGCTTTTTTTCAATGCTTTTCAATAGCAGTCACATGACTGGAAACAAAAGGTTGTTATTCTGAAGCGGTGTAAATTGAACCGTTGTAAACCGAGGGCCATCTGTATAGTAATGGCCAAATATATTGGCACCCCTGCATTTCTGTCAGATAATGCACTACTTCACCCAGAAAATTGTTGCAATTACAAATGATTAGGCATTCTCGTGTTTACTACTTTTGTTTGTATTGGTATGACACAAAAAAGTGGAGGAAAAAAAAGCCAAAGCTGACACATTCCACGCAAAACTCCAAAAATGGACTTGACAAAATTTTTGCCACCTTTTTAAAATTGTAAGAAATAATTGCATTCCAAGTTTGTGATGCTCCTGTAGTTTGTAATTAAACTCGCCTGTATCAATTCACAGGTACTGACAATTTAGAAATCCCACCGGCAACCAGTTAAAATGGTTAAAAATTGACTCAACCTTTCTGTTGTGTGTCTCTGTGTCCCACACTGAGCATGGAGAAGAGAAAGAGCAGCAAAGAATTGTCTGAAGATTTGAGAACAAAAATTGTGGGAAAGCATGGGCAATCTCAAGGTTACAAGTCCAACTCCAGAGATCATAGTGTTCCTGTGTCCACTGTGCGCAACATTGTCAAGAAGTGTATAGCCCATGGCACTGTAGCTAAGTAAAGGAGACTAAATTAATATTACTTTTCTAACAATAAAGAGCTCTTGTATCTTTTTCATATGTATAAATATATATGTTCCATTTATATCTGTTTTTTTTGTTCTCCTTTACTGCTTCTTATAGGTCTTTGGACATGCACATATTTCTGTTATATTATTATTTAATCTGTAAATGCTGATGAACTACTGAACTTATTGATGCATATGAATTTATGAGTGCTTGTTCCTTTAAGGATGTAAATATCTTTTCACCAATAGGATTATGTTTGCACCTTTATATGTGTGAGGGTGAGAGACAGGCTATATCGGTCTATGAGTAAGGCAGGAGAACGCTGAAACGCGTAAGACCGTGTTTCCCATCTCTCTCTTTGTTTTAATCCATTGGTTGGCATAATAAACTGTTGGATTTCCCCCCCCCCCCTCTGCTATTCCTTGTGTTCTACTGTAGCTAATCTCTCTGGATGTGAACGAAAGAGAAAAATTGATCAAAGATTGCAAGGAAGGATTGCTCGAATGGTGGATAAAGAACCTTGATCAACTTACAGACAAATTCAAGCTGACCTTCAGGCACAGGGTACAAATGTGTCAGCTCCCACTGTACGTCGCCATCTGAATGAAAAGGGACGCTATGGTAGGAGACCCAGGAGGACCCCACTGCTGACACAAACATAAAAAAGCCAGATTGTTGTTTGCCAAAACTTACCTGAGGAAGCCAAAATCCTTTTAGGATTTGCTGTGGACAGAGGAAACAAAATTACAGCTTTTTCGTAAAGCCCATCATTCTACCGTTTTCAGAAAAAGAAATGAGGCTTTTAAAGAAAAGAATACAGTCCCTACAGTCAAACATGGTGGAGGTTCACTAATGTTTTGGGGTTGCTTTGTTGCTCAGGCACTGGATGTCTTGACTGTGTGCATGGCATTATGAAATCTGAAGACTACAAAAGAATTCTGTGGTGCAATGTAGGGCCCAGTGTCAGAAAGTTGGGTATCCACCAGAGGTCATGGGTCTTACAGTAGGACAATAACCCAAAGCAAACGTCAATAAGCATCCAGAAATGGTTTAAGACAAAGCGCTGGAGAGTACTGAACTGGCCAGCAATGAGTCCAGATCTCAATCCCATAGAGCACCTGTGGAGAGATCTCAAAACAGCAGTTGGGAAAAGGAACCCTTCCAATCTGAGAGACCTGGAGCAGTTGGTGAAAGAGTGGTCCAAAATTCCAATAGAGAGGTGTAAGAAACTCATTGATGGTTACAGAAAGCGATTGATTTCAGTTATTTTTTCCAAGGGGTGTGCTACCAAATATTAAACTAAGGGTGCCAATAATTTTGTCCAGTCCATTTTTGGAGTTTTGTGTGGAATGTGTTAAGAGGCTAAGCGGTGCATTATCTGAAGGAAATGCAGGGGTGCCAATATATATATATACACATATACACACACACACACAGTGGATATAAAAAGCCTACACACCCCTGTTAAAATGGCAGGTTTCTGTGATGTAAAATAATGAGACAAACCAAAGATAAATCATTTCTGAACTTTTTCCACCTTTAAATGTGACCTATAAACTATGCAACTCAATTGAGTTTAGGTGAAGGGAAGTAAAAATAAAAAAATAAAATATGGTTGCATAAGTGTGCACACCCTTAAACTAATACTTTGTTGGAGCACCTTTAGATTTTATTACAGCACTCAGTCTTTTTGGGTATGAGTCTATCAGCATGGCACATCTTGACTTGGCAAGATTTGCCCACTCTTCTTTGCAAAAACACTCCAAATCTGTCAGATTGCGAGGGCATCTCCTGTGCACAGCCCTCTTCAGATCACCCCACAGATTTTCCATTGGATTCAGGTCTGGGCTCTGGCTGGGCCATTCCAAAACTTTAATCTTCTTCTGGTGAAGCCATTCCTTTGTTGATTTGGATGTATGCTTTGGGTCGTTGTCATTCTGAAAGATGAAGTTCCTCTTCATGTTCAGCTTTCTAGCATAAACCTGAAGGTTTTGTGCCAATATTGTCTGGTATTTGGAACTGTTCCTAATTCCCTCTACCTTGAATAAGGCCCCAGTTCCAGATGAAGAAAAACAGACCAGAAGTATGATGCTACCACCACTATGCTTCACTGTGGGTATGGTGTTCTTTTGGTGATATGCAGTGTTGTTTTTGGGCCAAACATATCTTTTGGAATTATTGCCAAAAAGTTCAACCTTGGTTTCATCAGACCTTTTTTCATGAGACCTTTTCTCACATGCTTTTGGGAGACTTCAGATGTGTTTTTGCTAAATTTAGCCGGGCTTGGATGTTTTTCTTCATAAGAAAAGGCTTCCATCTTGCCACTCTACCTCATAGCCCAGACATATAAAGAATAAGGGAGATTGTTGTCACATGTACCACAGCCAGTACTTGCCAGATATTCCTGCAGCTCCTTTAATGTTGCTGTAGGCCTCTTGGCAGCCTCCCAGACCAGTTTTCTTCTCGTCTTTTCATCAATTTTGGAGGGACATCCAGTTCTTGGTAATGTCACTGTTGTACCATATTTTCTCCACTTGATGATGACGGTCATCACTGTGTTCCATGGTATATCTAATGCCTTGGAAATTCTTGTGTACCCTTCTCCTGACTGATACCTTTTAACAATGAGATCCCTCTGATGCGTTGGAAGCTCTCTGCGGACCATGGCTTTTGCTGTAGGATACGACTAAGAAAATGTCAGGAAAGACCTACTAGAACAGCTGAACTTTATTTGGGGTTAATCAGAGGCACTTTAAATGATGGCAGGTGTGTACTGACTCCTATTTAACATGATTTTGAATGTGATTGCTTAAAGGGACAGTCTAGGCCAAAAAAAAAAAAACTTTCATGATTCAGATAGGGCATGTAATTTTAAACAATTTTCCAATTTACTTTCATCACCAATTTTGCTTTGTTCTCTTGGTATTCTTAGTTGAAAGCTTAACCTAGGAGGTTCATATGCTAATTTCTTAGACCTTGAAGGTCACCTCTTTTCAGAATGCATTTTAACAGTTTTTCACCACTAGAGGGTGTTAGTTCATGTATTTCATATAGATAACACTGTGCTCGTGCACGTGAAGTTATCTGGGAGCAGGCACTGATTGGCTAAACTGCAAGTCTGCCAAAAGAACTGAAATAAAGGGGCAGTTTGCAGAGGCTTAGATACAAGATAATCACAGAAGTTAAAAGTATATTAATATAACTGTGTTGGTTATGCAAAACTGGGGAATGGGTAATAAAGGGATTATCTATCTTTTAAAACAATAACAATTCTGGTGTAGACTGTCCCTTTAATTCTAAACATGGCTACATCCCCAGTTATAAGAGGGTGTGCACACTTATGCAACCACATTTTTTTTGTTTACTTCTCTCCACCTAAAAGATTTCCGTTTGTTTTTCAATTGAGTTGTACAGTTTAAAGGTCACATTAAAAAGGTGGGAAAAGTTCTGAAATGATTCATCTTTCTCTCATTTTTTTACAGCACAGAAACCTGAAATTTTAACAGGGGTGCGTAGAGATATATATATATATATATATATATATATATATATATATATATATATATATATATATACACACACACACGTATATATTTTACTATTTTATTTTTTTTATCAGATATACACTACTGTGCAAAAGTCTTCAGCCACCATTAGATTTGTTGTTTTAGCAAAGTTTTAATTGCCATCCATATTTATTTTTGTTCACTTTATTAAGATCTAAGCAGTAAATACAGAAAATATGTAAACAAAATATAAAAAAAGAAACACAAAACACAATTTTCAGAACAAAAAGGCTTCTTCAGGCTAAAGTCAGCATTTAGTGTGACCTCCCTTGGCACTAAGTACATCTTGAACTCTTTTGGGGAGACTGTCCTGAAGTTTTCTGAAGTAATCTTCTGGTATATTATACCCGGCTTCTTTCAGCACTTCCCAGAGTTCTTCTTTATATATAGGTTCTCTTTTATTACTTTCTCTGTCCAGGTGATCCCATATTGCCTCTTTAATATTCAGGTCTGGACTCTGTGGAGGCCAGTCCATGGCTATCAGTGTTTTATCAGCTGTTTTTCTCTTCAAATATGATTTCACTGCATTAGCAGTGTGCTTGGGATCGATATCATGCTGAAAATAAAACCATTCCCAATCAGGTGCTTTCCAGAAGTAATAGCATTATGAATTAAAACCTGTCTGTATATTTCAGCATTCATGATCCCATCAATTCAGACAATATCGCAAAACACCACTGGCAGAAATGCAGGATAGACCCTCCACCATATATCACTGAAGGCCACAAGCACTCATTGTTCCAACTTCCATCTCTCTCAAAATCTCCTTCTCACATACTGTCGACAATTGGACAACAATCTCAAACTTGGATTTGTCACTCCAAAATGCTCTTTTCCAATGATCTTCATTCCAATATTTATAAACTTTAGCATATCTTAGCCTCTTCACCCTGATCCCCTTCTGAAAAAAGTGGTTTCTTGGCTGCTACACACAAATAAGGGTCAACTTGGCATTGCGATGAAGCTGCCAGATGCATCTTGTGGTCTGATCACTTCAGGTCTGCCTGGTCTTGCTTTGGGTGAAACGTATTTGGTTTCAGAGAATGTCCTCACTGTGTAATATACCGCTCCATTGGAAATACAGGTGGCCCTCGTTTTACAACGGTTCAATTTACACCGTTTCAGAATAACAACCTTTTTGTCCAGTCACGTGACTGCTATTGAAAAGCATTGAGAAGCAGTGCATTTATTAAAATAGCCAGTAGGTGGAGCTGTCCGCTTATGTTGCAGCAAAGCCAAGCAAGCTGAAATTAATCAGTTTAACCAGACCTGAGCTATCGAGCAGATTTCAAAGGAACAAGATCTTCCTGTCTATAAATCAGTCCAGATTGGAATGCATAGAAAAAACTGTTTGCAGAACAATGCAAGTGAAGTCTGTGTTGTGTGATTATTTTATTAGGTTTATAATGCTGTTTAGCAAATGTTTTTGTTCATTTAACTTAGTTTAATTATATATTCTGTGTTGTGTGATTATTTTATTAGGTTTATAATGCTGTTTAGCATTTAAAGTCTTCATTTCAAAGCTTTAAAAATAATGTATTAGGTGTTACTTATGACAATTTTGAGAGGGGCCTGGAACCCATCTCCCTCACTTCCCATTGACTTACATTATAAACTAGGTTTCAATTTACAACGGTTTCGATTTACAACCATTCCTTCTGGAACCTAACCCCGGCGTAAACTGAGGGCTACCTGTATTCACTTTTAGTGCTGAGAAGGTTTTAACAGCACTCAGGAACATGACGTGTCATAGGAGATTAGTGAAACAATTAGAGGATATAATTCTAATTAAATGTGTTTCTTCCAAGTCGTTAACAGAAGTACTAGCAGGACAATACTGATAGAATCAATATCAGGTGTTAATCCTTAAAAGACAAATACAACTCATATGTGCACTGTGGTGTCACCCTTTGAATAAAATATGTAGTCTCTCTACAGTTTTGAAAACGTATACACAAATAGTATGTGAAGAGGATATTCAAACAAATGGTAATGTTACATAAAGATTTAACAAACAAATACAAATTGTCTCATTGTTAAAGATCAAGTTACAAGTATCTGAGACAACATAAAAAGAAAGAACACTATTTGAGCTCCAAACTTCACTTTGACCACAATATTTTTCTTCAAGCACCACAAATGGGAAATAGACACATTTTACCAGGTACCCGGGAATACAACATTTGCCAAACTCTGTATTTAAAATGCATAGCACGAAAAACTAAAATCACAAGATTTTTTTTATGTGCCTAATTTCTGGATTCATAAACATCATGCAATTTGAAAAACTTTCAAATCTACTTCTATTGTCAAATTTGGTTTGTTCTCTTTGTATCCTTTGTTAAAAAATAAACCTAGGTAAGCTCATAGAAGCTCAAGTGTCTTCACATGTCTAGCACTCTTTGGCAGCATTGTCTGCAACAATGTTTGTAACAATGTTTGTAGTAGTGTTATACATTATTGCAAACACTACTGCCACAGAGTACAAAAGATACTTGCACACTCCTGAGTTCCTATGAGATTACCTAGGTTTGCTTTGCAACAAAGGATATCAAGAGAATGAAGCACATTTGATAGCAGAAGTGCTACTGCGTTTAATAGTACTTTAACTGCGAGTGTACAAGTAGCTTTTTTTTTTCTTCAATGACTGGAAATCATCCTATATGGAGAAATCTCAATAGGAAAATAATTGTAAAAGCTATACTCATTTTAACTATATCCATATTTATTTTTTATTTTTTTTAAATTGCACCTAACATTTTATTTTTTGAGGTGGGTTAAAATGTTTCAAATAAAAAGACAGCTGTAAATAGAGCATTTTTCTTATATATATATATATAAAAAAATTAAAAAAAATGCCAGAAAACTAAAAATATTGACAAACTTAACCCCTTAAAGGGCCAGTAAACCTAGCAAAAAATGTTATATAATTCTGTACATAGTGCAGAATTATATAACATTAGCTTAGCACCAGGTTTCTAAAGCAAATTGTTAGATAAATATTTAGCAAAGAAAACAGAACGCCGCTCCTGGCTCTACTGAGCGGGTCTGTTTTCTTCTCCTAAGCGCATCTGGGCACGCTGTTTAATCACAGCTGGCCCGATTGCGCTATTAAACTCAATGAAGCTCGCTCCCACTACCAGACCAGAGCGGGAGCGAGCTACATTGATTTTAATAGTACGACCCGGCGCGCTGTGACTAGACAGCGTGCCCGCGATGCGCCTAGCAGAAGAAAGCAGACCCGCTCAGTAGAGCCAGGAGCGGCGTTCTGTTTTCTTTGCTAAATATCTATCTAACAATTTGCCTTAGAAACCTGGTGCTAAGCTAATGTTATATAATTCTGCACTATGTGCAGAACTAAATAAAATTATTTGCTAGGTTTACTGGCCCTTTAACTACTGAGGACGTGCCAGGCACGTCATACAAAAACCGGTCCTTAATGACCAAGGATGTGCCTGACACGTCCTCAAGGGTTTGAAGCGCTGGAAGTGATCGTGATCGCTTTCAGGGTATTGCAGTGATGCCTCGATATTGAGGCATCCTGCAATACCCTTTTTTACCCAATAATGGAGAGAAAGGGGACGGAGGGTGCGTGTGTCATTAAGTCCAAGGAGGGAGAAGGAAAGGGAGAGGGGAATAAATGTTGGGAAAGGGATCTGGGATGGGGAGGGGGTAGGGTATGAAGGGGGGGCAGCTACACTACGGAAAAAGTGGGATTAGCTTTAAAAAAAAAAAAAGCCCAATTTTATTGCAAAGTGGGTACTGGCAGACAGATGCCAGTACCCAAGATGGCGGCAATTAGGTAGAGGGTTAGAAAGCTGTTTGGGGGGAGATCCAATACTGCAGAATAATATATAAAAAAATGGGCCTAGATCAATACTAAAAAAAAAAATATATACATGTAAAGGGTTATTCAGGGATTCCTGACAGATATCAGTGTTTCAATGTAACTATCGCTAATTTTGAAAGAAAAAAATGCTTTGGAAATTGCAAAGTGCTACTTATTGCCCTATAACTTGCAAAAAAAGCAAAGAACATGTAAAAATTGGGTATTTCTAAACTCATGACAAAATTTAGAAACTATTTAGCATGGGTGTTTTTTGGTGGTTGCAGATGTGTAACAGATTTTAGGGTCAAAGTTAGAAAAAGTGTGGGGGGTTTTCAATTTTTTCATCATATTTTATAAAAAAAAAATTATACTAAATTATATGATATGATGAAAATATTGTTATCTTTAGAAAGTCCATTTAATGGCGATAACAAACGCTATATAATTTGTGTGGGTAGAGTAAATGAGTAAGAGGAAAATTACAGCTGAACACAAACACTGCCGAAATGTAAAAATAGCCCTGGTCCTTAACGGTAAGAAAATTGAAAAATGGTCTGGTCACCAAGGGGTTAAAACAACATGAAACTTCAAATGCTTCTTTCATGATTCAGACAGAACGTGTGATTTTAAACAAGTTTCCAATTTGCTTCTATTAAATAAATTGCTTCATTGTATTGGTATACTAAGTTGAAAAGCATAGCTAGGTAGGCTGATTGGTGGCTGCAAAAAAATGCCTCTTTTCATTGGTTCACCAGATGTCTTCAGATAGCTCTCAATAGTACATAGCTGCTTCTTCAAAAAAACGTATACCAAGAGAATGAAGCAAATTGGAAAATTGTTTAAAGTCACATGTTTTATTTGAATCATGACAAATAAGATAAAGAAAATGTTGGGTTTCATGTCCCTTTAAAACCTAACAGGCATATACTTCTTAATAAAGTTCACAATATACTGCCTATAACTTTCAAAGCCCATAAAGAAAGTGCCTGCCTGTTACCCCTGTCACAAAGCTCTGTCATTTCCACTTATCTCTGTATTGTAATGTTTGATACACAACAGATTGTAAAGCATTGCATGGTAGAATATCATACTAGTTGTAGCAGATTTGGTTTTAATATAAGCAAATAACATGATGTTGCTGAGATCTAAATCATGTTGCAGTATTATGTTTAGGACGGTTTAAACCTGACCCTTTTATACACAGAGAGTAGCTTGCTGAGCAAGTTTTCCCAGGTACATTTATTATCCAGCTCTATATTTTTCAGCAACATCTGAGCTCGTTTGTGACATATCAGCCTCATCTGTGTCTCACTAGGTAAACTCACCGTCCTGTAGAATGTCCCTGGCTAAACTTGGTCCCTCTAGTTCTGAACTGTTTTTTCCTTCCATGTTGGGCACTAAGCAGTCAATGCCAACAAGAAACCTAGCGTGACGTATAGTTCTGCTACCCCTGGCGCGCAAATGACGTCAGAACTAGGGCAGCGACGGCTTCTGAATCAGTTCCTATTTCCCTCACTTTAGCAAGCAATCAATTCCCAGCGTATCCACAGCCTGTAACATTTGGTTTCTATTTAAGATGGATTAGCGTAGTTACTACTCACTTTGGTATCGGATCAGCATACGTAACTACATATTCAACAGCAAGTGTAGTTAGGGAAATGTATACATCAAATACAACCTGACTGTATCTATTAGATACGTTTACTTAACAATATTTGTTTACTAAATAAGCATCAGGAGTGCTATCCACCTTTAATGTATGCAATACGATAGAGAGGAAGGGGTGGGATTTGGAGCGAAGTGTTGCTGCATAAGACTGAGAGATACAGGCTGTCAGGAGAACAGAATTAATTGATCATTTATAATCTTGTGTGAGTTTTTGTTTTTGAAATTATTACACGTTTTTATGTGTCATACACATATACTATATGCTGCTTAGTATACTGGGGGGAAAAATATAGTCCTCTTAGCTATTCCTCTTTTCGGGGACCATTATTGCATTCCTTTTTAACAGTGACTGTCTCATTTAGAACATCACACAATTTGAAAACGTTTTTTATTGCTAGAGCTTGAGGAAAAAAGTCAAATTTAAACATTCACTGGTAGCCTTTGTTGAAAAGCATACGTGGGTAGGCTCAGGAGTAGCAGTGCTCTACTGGGGGATAGCTGCTGTTTGGTATATACATATATATATATATATATATATATATATATATTAGAGCATTTTATTTTTAAACAAATTACCATAAACACATATTAAATGAGGGCCTTTAAAAAGGGGTTAAATACATAGTCAAAGTTGTATCCCAGGAAAATTCTTGTTATTCTTCAAATAAGCATAAAGCCTGTAACTGGAACATATTTATTGTGTCTGTTTCTCATTTAGGGCCTTATGATCTAAAGCAGTGTTTCTCAACCGCGGTCCTCAAGTACCCCCAACAGGCAAGATTTTCATTATAGCTGAACCAGTGCACAGGTGAAATAATCAGATGATCGGTAACCATGGTTACTAACCTGCTCTCACCAATAAGCTGATTATTTCACCTGTGCTCTAGTTCATCTTAGGTCTTTAGTCTGGTGAGATTATTTAAAGAGACACTGAACCCAAATTTTTTTCTTTCGTGATTCAGATAGAGCATGCAATTTTAAGCAACTTTCTAATTTACTCCTATTATCAGTTTTTTTCTTCGTTCTCTTGCTATCTTTATTTGAAAAAGAAGGCATCTAAGCTTTTTTTTGGTGCAGTACACTGGACAGCACTTGTTTATTGGTGGATGAATTTATCCACCAATCAGCAAGAACAACCCAGGTTGTTCACCAAAAATGGGCCGGCATCTAAACTTACATTTTTGCATTTCAAATAAAGATACCAAGAGAATGAAGAAAATTTGATAATAGGAGTAAATTAGAAAGTTGCTTAAAATTGCATGCTCTATCTGAATCACAAAAGAAAAAATTTGGGTTCAGTGTCCCTTTAAGAATACTCACCAGTACTTCTATTTCCGTGGTGGAATGATTTAAAGCCACTTTTTCGCTAAGGGGCGTATACAGCATTTTTGTATGGTAAGGGAGATGCATACATTACAAAAATGCACAATGAAAATCGTCATTTTAAAAAGCATGGAAAAAGAAAGAACTATTTACACACAAAAAAATAATTATTGTATTGTTATGATGCATCAAAAATTGTAACAAAATTGTTCACCAAAAATTGTATTTTATCAAAAACGTAAAATTTGTATGTAAGTTATACGGGAATAAATCGTATTAAATATGGACAGCATAAATTGTAAATTAAGTACACTGGATGTGCATTTGGATCTTTCGATAGGATCCGAATGCGGAAGTAGGAGGCAGAAGTAGGATTTGGCTCTTTTCGTAGCCGGATTGATTCTTGTGAAAGATCACCACACTAAGATCTGGATTTGCACAGATTGGTGATCTTTCACACGGATCAATCTGACTCGAAAAGAGCCGATCCAAATGCACATCCCTAGTGCAAAAAACCACATTGAAATTTGTACTTCTAAGTACAAAAAGCAAAGTGTAAAATGTGCTGAATATGGCCGTTCAATTGGCGTGTATGAACGTGTTCCTTAAATCCAAGCATAATTATCTAAACATTTCCGACCTACAGATCTCACTGTTTTTTTTCTCACAACTTAAAAGGTGTCAGGCTTTGAAGTTTGAGTGATGCGCTCTTTTAGTTGAACAGAATCAGCTGTTAAGAGCTGTGTATGAACCTTGGGTCAGACGTAAATTCCCCAAATTAAAACTAAAAATAAATATTACTTTATTTTGTTCACTTTAAAGAAAATTGTAACATCTATTATGGGGAACAGGGGAATTAGAGCATGTCATTTTGTCAACTTCTATGGCCATTTGAACCCATCAACTTGGTTAGTGGGCAAACTCAAATGAGCCTTCTGAAGGGCAGATAGAGGGTACTCTACAATAAAACTTAGATCTGTCCCTGTGGCGCTTGCTATGTTTAGGAAACATATTATATGTGAGTTTAATATCCATAAATTTAAATGCAGCCCTGAAAGTGATGGTAAATTCAAACGATAGACTACCATTTGATGTAAAAATAAAAAATATGAGTTTAATTCATCAAAACACACGATTTTTCAAATGACTTTAGTAACTTATATGAAAACGCTACTTTCCTATGGTATCCGCTGTCAGCCCCGACACAGAGACCTTTTTTTCTGTTTAGTGACGTTTTTTCATAGTCCAATCAAATCCATGGCGTTTTGTCATGTTTCAATCCAAAAAAAAGTTATTTTGCGCATGCGTTAGCGATGTCATGCTTCTTGTTTGCTTTCATGACTCGCATATTACAGCCGGATGGGTTGCAAAGAGCATGCACAATGAATTTATCAAAGGTCACGATCGCCATCATGCATAATTAGACGTAGTAGAAGGGGGTGGAGCTTCAGACAGAACGAACTGATCTGTACATTTATAATTTAATCTACAAAGGGATTATAAATTGGAAAAAAAAGTTAGCGACTATTACAATCATCTATTGTTTAACAAGAATAGATGGTCTGAAATAGTAAAATTTAACATCACTTTAAGGCTTCTAAAATATTGATATGTGGTCCCTATGTGTTAGGAAGTTGTCCCTTATCGCTATATATTATTGAGAACATAGGAGCATGGAGAAAGAAGATCAGTTGGTAAATAAGAGTACCCCATGTCTATTGAATACATAGATACAAAAATGTATATATTTTCTTAATCCTATGGCTAGCACAACCCATAAGCAGGCTACATAAGCCTAGGGTAGCATGATGTTTTTCCTTATTGAAGTGAAAAACATTACATCATTTAGTTATCGTAAACTACCACATGACCTATAGTCCTTATGAAGAGCCACATTTAAGTCTATGAAGAATGGCGTGTGCCTAATACTGGTTTTGTCCCACTGCAATAATAAAAACAAGTAGGGGGTGACTAAAGAACGTATCAGTTGGAATTATACATCAGCCTCTAATCCAAAATCAGAATTTCCATGCAATGTGCATCACATGACTTTTTCTGGAGTTTTCAAATTTTGAACCAAACCATGGTCATCCATTTATCACAAGGTTTGCAAACACATTTATGCCCCAGAAACACCCCTTATACCTTGCATGGTGCAGTCTGACTGAGATATTTTAATGAATCACAAACCACTTATCATTTTTTTCTGTTATTTCATTGTACTGGGTACTAGTTTTTTGCTTTTTTTTATAACTTGGTTTAGTATCTATAAAATAACTGTTTTTACTCGTATCTGTGATCCTGATTTAGATAATTATACTTGACAGGGGTGTTTCCTGCAGCACCTTACTGCAGACCAATGCTATTGCAGAAGAACGCTATAGGAATATTCAGCTTGAGCCAGTTAATGATCCATTAGTTTGATATACAGTTTTGCTTCTGTTCACTTCTAAAATTTAATTGTTTCACTTATCTTTCCCACAGGGTTCTTATTCATATTATGAATCATCACCAGATAAATACAGCATCATGTCAGCCACAAAATCCAGTAGATTTGTTCTGTTCTGGACACCCTGTGAAAATATGTGCTCCTATGGTGCGATATTCAAAGTAAGTTAAAGGACCAGGAAATACAGTAGATTTGCATAATCGGCAAATGCATAACAAGACAAGGCAATAGAACTTATTCTAAACTTCAAATGACTGGTAGATTTCTTTCCACTATATTTTGTGAATTCTTGCACATGCTCAGTAGGAGGTAGTGACTCAAAAAGTGTAAATATAAAAAGACTGTGCACATTTTGTTAATGGAAGTAAATTGGAAAGTTGTTTAAAATGATATGCTCTATATTAATTGTGAAAGTTTAATTTGGACTTGAGTGGCCCTTTAATATATTTACATAGGAAACAATGTTTCTCAACATTACCTTCCAAGTGCTTATTTGGTCTTCTGCTATCTGGATTTCTTTGTTATAATCTGCATTTTTGGGGTTTCATGTCCCTTTAAGGCATTATTTAATTCAATTAAAATAAAAAATATTTAGTATACATATAGTATTATAATGAACTTTTTTATTCCATACATGTTCATCAGAGATTATTGCACTGAAATGTAATTTCTAATTATATACATTAATTTATTGTTTTTTTATTTTTCTAGATTGGCGTTCAGGACACTAGTGAGGAAATATGGATGTGATTTATGTTACACTCCAATGATCGTGGCTGCTGATTTTGTAAAATCAGTTAAAGCTAGAGACAGTGAATTTACAACAAATCAAGGTACTTATTTGTAACACAAATAATTGAAGAGACAGTCAACTCAAAATTGAATCCCCCATACAGATATTGGGTTTATCGCTCCTGTTTGCGCGTGTCGGCAGTAGCACTCGTAATACAAGTTAAAAGTAAATGTGATCACTTGAGTGCGATTGAAGTTAATGTGTGTCTGGTTAGCGCAAAGGGCTTTATATATATATGTATGTGTGTGTGTGTGTGTGAAAGCCAAAGAGACCACTCGCCTTCAAACAAAGTGAAATTTATTCCATATTGTTGTGAACGTTTTCGGGGAGTGACCCCGTCTTCAGACAAATTCAAACAAAAAAAAAAGATTATTTTGTTTATTATTATTATATTATTATTTTGTTTGAATTTGTCTGAAGACGGGGTCACTCCCTGAAAACGTTCACAACAATATGGAATAAATTTCACTTTGATTGAAGGCGAGTGCTCTCTCTGACTTTCTTATTTATACATTGTGGGAAGCACCCCGAGTTTATTGAGTATAGCGAGTGCTGGACTTTTTGCATAACTATATATATATATATATATATATGTGTGTGTGTGTGTGTACATATGTATTTACAGACATATATACACATATAAACATACACATTCATATATAGACATAAATATAAGGGCATTGAAACCCTTTGCAGTCAAGTAGATGAAAACATGTAAAAGCATATTTATGCAATATTCATATTTAATAATGGTTTGTATTTACTGTAAATATTTCACATTGCAATGTTCTTCACATAGCATAATATGTTCTATGTATTTATAAATAGACATTCCTATATATATATATATATATATATATATATATATATATATATACAGGGAGTGCAGAATTATTAGGCAAATGAGTATTTTGACCACATCATCCTCTTTATGCATGTTGTCTTACTCCAAGCTGTATAGGCTCGAAAGCCTACTACCAATTAAGCATATTAGGTGATGTGCATCTCTGTAATGAGAAGGGGTGTGGTCTAATGACATCAACACCCTATATCAGGTGTGCATAATTATTAGGCAACTTCCTTTCCTTTGGCAAAATGGGTCAAAAGAAGGACTTGACAGGCTCAGAAAAGTCAAAAATAGTGAGATATCTTGCAGAGGGATGCAGCACTCTTAAAATTGCAAAGCTTCTGAAGCGTGATCATCGAACAATCAAGCGTTTCATTCAAAATAGTCAACAGGGTCGCAAGAAGCGTGTGGAAAAACCAAGGCGCAAAATAACTGCCCATGAACTGAGAAAAGTCAAGCGTGCAGCTGCCAAGATGCCACTTGCCACCAGTTTGGCCATATTTCAGAGCTTTTGCATACAAAGAGAGAAGCGCTCTACCAGGAACGAACAACAGCTCAGTGGCTTGTTCTATGGCGATTTACCACCTGGAGGCAGCCTCTTTTAGACCAGTGTGCTTTTCACAGAAGAAAACTTTCCTGAAGTATATCAGTCTGATCCCGCCAAGTAAGGTCAGTCCAGCCCCGAAATACCAGGCAATTCTCCTCTGAACAAGGAACATGACAACCCCAGACGATCGTTTCGGCCTCCTATGGGCCTCGTCAGTGAGGTGCAGCCACATTCCTCTAAGCACACTGGGCAAGGAGTCCACGTCTGGTTTCCCCCATCACCCATAGGGAGACTTCCCCAGGGTCATAATAATTTGCATACAAAGAGAGAAGCGCTCTACCAGGAACGAACAACAGCTCAGTGGGGGAAACCAGACGTGGACTCCTTGCCCAATGTGCTTAGAGGGATATGGCTGCACCTCACTGACGAGGCCCAAAGGAGGCCGAAACGATCGTCTGGGGTTGTCATGTTCCTTGTTCAGAGGAGAATTGCCTGGTATTTCGGGGCTGGACTGACCATGTCGGCGGGATCAGACTGATATACTACAGGAAAGTTTTCCTCTGTGAAAAGCACAATTGGGCAGAAATAAGCTACTACCAGGTGGCAACCGGGCCATAGAACAAGCTATTGATGCTGCTGTTCGTTCCTGGCAGACTGCTTCTCATTCTGTTTTGCATATTTCAGAGCTGCAACATCACTGGAGTGCCCAAAAGCACAAGGTGTGCAATACTCAGAGACATGGCCAAGGTAAGAAAGGCTGAAAGACGACCACCACTGAACAAGACACACAAGCTGAAACGTCAAGACTGGGCCAAGAAATATTTCAAGACTGATTTTTCTAAGGTTTTATGGACTGATGAAATGAGAGTGAGTCTTGATGGGCCAGATGGATGGGCCCGTGGCTGGATTGGTAAAGGGCAGAGAGCTCCAGTCCGACTCAGACGAAAGCAAGGTGGAGGTGGAGTACTGGTTTGGGCTGATATCATCAAAGATGAGCTTGTGGGGCCTTTTCAGGTTGAGGATGGAGTCAAGCTCAACTCCCAGTCCTACTGCCAGTTTCTGGAAAACACCTTCTTCAAGCAGTGGTACAGGAAGAAGTCTGCATCCTTCAAGAAAAACATGATTTTCATGCAGGACAATGCTCCATCACACACGTCCAAGTACTCCACAGCGTGGCTGGCAAGAAAGGGTATAAAAGAAGAAAATCTAATGACATGGCCTCCTTGTTCACCTGATCTGAACCCCATTGAGAACCTGTGGTCCATCATCAAATGTGAGATTTACAAGGAGGGAAAACAGTACACCTCTCTGAACAGTGTCTGGGAGGCTGTGGTTGCTGCTGCACGCAATGTTGATGGTGAACAGATCAAAACACTGACAGAATCCATGGATGGCAGGCTTTTGAGTGTCCTTGCAAAGAAAGGTGGCTATATTGGTCACTGATTTGTTTTTGTTTTGTTTTTGAATGTCAAAAATGTATATTTGTGAATGTTGAGATTTTATATTGGTTTCACTGGTAAAAATAAATAATTGAAATGGGTATATATTGGTTTTTTGTTAAGTTGCCTAATAATTATGCACAGTAATAGTCACCTGCACACACAGATATCCCCCTAAAATAGCTATAACTAAAAACAAACTAAAAACTACTTCCAAAAATATTCAGCTTTGATATTAATGAGTTTTTTGGGTTCATTGAGAACATGGTTGTTGTTCAATAATAAAATTAATCCTCAAAAATACAACTTGCCTAATAATTCTGCACTCCCTGTATATGTGTGTGTGTGTATATAGATATATATTGTACCGAATATTAAAAAATGAATATTCATATTTTCATGTCGGTTAGCACACTTGAGAATATGCAATCGGGTTTGCGTGTGAGTAGTGTTTTAAGGTTTTTTTTTCACTTTTATTGCGTTAACTTTTATGGGGGAATACATTGATGCATGAGCAATATTCGAAGTTCTGCTTTTTACACGCATCAGGTTTTACTTTTTACTTTCAACCAGTAATACACTTGTTGCCCGACGCGCAAAAAAAGCTTACTTCTAGCCCATGAGCGGGAGCGATAAATAGTGTTCCACTCGTAATCTAGCCCACAATGTTTAATGAATTAAAATTGTGCTTGTTCCACTTGACCCAGGTAGGCTTTTTTCCTTACATCTAGCAAATAGCTCCCACGGTCCTCTCAGACAAGTATTCACATAGGTATATGCAAGCCGAAGTGCAGTAATAACACATAAGAGTATTTTCTGTATGCATTTATGTATCTTTAAATTAAATATGCTGCTTATAATTAATTCTATAAAATGAATGACCATTTTAAGCCTTGATGCGTTTGTTTATAAAGTGTGTTGCTATAATCTTACATACAGCAGTAAATTAGTGGGGGGGGGGGGTTCTTTATTTATGTTTATAGTTTTTGTCTTGTTATGTCTCGTTATAGATTTTATATAATTGTATTTTCAGTGTATCCTTTTTTCCCCCAGGTGATCAGCCACTTATTGTGCAGTTTGCTGCCAAAGAATCACAGGTTTTAGCAGATGCTGCTCAACTTGTCTGCCCTTTTGCTGATGGAATAGATCTCAATTGCGGGTGTCCTCAGAGGTAAATGTGGCGCTTTTCAATTATTCATTTATTCCATCCCTAGTTACAAATAACTTTATTTGTACACATGATATAAAAATACATCCATCATCTAGAGTAACTCTAGAAACATTGACTTTTGTATTAATATGCCGATTCACCAAACCATGTTATGAGTAAGAAACTACAGCTTAATTAAAGGACCATTAAATAAAGTAGAATTGCATAATCAACAAGTGCATAATAAAAATACAATGCAATAACACTTACTGTGAATTTCAAATAAGCAGTAGATTTTTTCTGACAAATGTATTTTTCCCCCATTTGCCGGCTCCCTGTATCATGTGACAGCCATCAGCCAATCACAGTCTAATATATTTATACCCTGTGAACTTATGCACATGCTCAGTAGGAGCTGGTGCCAGAGAAAATTTGTCTATAAAAAGATTATGCAAAATTTGATAATGGAAGTAAATTGGAAAGTCTAAAAAAAACACACTTCTCTTCTCTGTATCATAATAGTTTAATTTTTACCTCAGTGTCCCTTTAAATGTTAGAATGTTTGGGAGACAAATCAGTCTTAAAGGGACATGGACAGTGATTGATTGGGCTGAAGTGTTACCCACTACCGTCCTACTGAGTTTACTTGAGTTGGGCTGCGCCTGTCTTTCTTGTTTCATTTCAGGGTTTATTGTCCCTGCACCTGTTTAAAAGAAGGAAAAAAAAAAAGTTCATTTGCAAAATTTAAAAAATGTCAACTGTGCATTTTAGATGCTTTATAAATAAAACTTAGTATCCCTATAAAATATCTCTCTCATCAAAGATCCCTATTGTCTAAAGAAACAGCAGAACATTTTATGTAGTTGTTTTGAAGATGGAGGTTGCAGTTGGGGATTTTCAGGGCTAAAAATACAGATAAACGAGAGCACATTAATCTGCTTTTAAATGTATTTTTCATGTATCTGATCCAGTAATTCTATCAATTGTTGCTTGTGTTAAATATTATTAGTAACCTTGATAGTTTTTTCTGCATTAAGATAAATAGTGAGTATCACAAAATATAAAAGCAGACTAAACTCACTTTTCACATTAAAGGCACATAAAAGTCAAAATTAAATGGTAATGGTTCAGAGAGAGCATGCAATTTAAAAAAATAAAAATTTCTTGTTCTCTTGATATTTTTTGTTTTGTTTAAACAAACATAGGTATGTCCAGAAGCAGCAATGCACTACTGGGAACTAGCTGGTGATTGCTGGCACATTTGCTCTTGTCATTGTATTTTTTACACCTTTGCAGGGGTTAATCACATTTTATTACCTCTTTTTTTTAGTGTTCTAAAAATATATTTATTAATTAATATCATAATTTTAAAAGCAAAAGGTACTGATTTTGCTGCACCGAGATCGGCATTCAATGTCTTGTGCATTTTTAAACTTATAGGCTTGAAGTTCTATAGTGAATCAAAGCGGTATTGTATGGGGCATTATCATCAATTATGAACGTTCTCTGAGCGTTTACTATTGCTTGTTGCATACGGTAGGATCCAACAGGACTTCTGCGCACTTACAAATAACAAAGCAGTATTACTGTACATGAACAGCGGCACTATTGCAAAACAGTTTATGAACTACTCTATATGTGTAGTAAACCTGAGCTGTAAGTTTCACTATCACAGTGGTCCTTTTTATCATCCTCTAGTCTAGCCAATCAACAACAGTAAAAACATCAGGAACATAGATGCTTCTGTATTACAGCGTTTGACAGGCTGCAGGTTCATTTTCTTTTAAATTTATGAAAATAAGTGCATGCCATTTTTTTTAAACATAATTAAATTTCTCAGAATACAGAATTGGATATTGTGCCATTAGCATTTATGTCTCTTTTAATTGTTATTTTTGTTTAAAATCCCCTGTAAATAATACAATGTATTTTATGTTTTTTTAGGTGGGCAATGTCTGAAGGCTATGGAGCTTGTTTAATTAATCAACCCTGAACTAGTAAGCGACATGGTCAGACGAGTACGTAATCAAGTTGAGAATTCAAAATTTTTTCTGTGTCCATCAAATTCAGGTAAAGTTTCTATCACTGATGTGTTGTATAAAAGCGTATAGTGTGTGATTGCATTCATATTTGTTCTTCCCCCAGAAAATCTGTGTTTCTTTTTGTTGAGGTTAAAAGAACATGAAACCCACACTTTTTCTTTCATGATTAGGTAGAACATTTAATTTGAAACAACTTTTCTAGTTTACTTCTATTATCAAGTTTGCTTCATTCTCATTGCATCATTTGTTGAAGGAGCAGCAATGCACTACTGGTTTCTAACTGAACACATGGTGTAAGCAATGACAGTTGGTATACTATATGCAGCCACCAATCAGCAGCTAGAACCTAGATTAGTGCTGCTCCTAAACTTACCTAGATAAACACTTCAGTAAAGGATACCAAGAGAAGGAACGCAAATTAAAAATATAAGTAAAATGAAAAGTTGTTTAAAATTGTATTCTCTGTCTAAATCAATGAATGTCTGATTGTGACTTTACTGTCCTTTTAAGGTACATACTGTACATCTTCCCTCATATTTTCTGTAACCCTGTAACCTAGCAGTGGGTGCACAGTAGTTAATTTGATGGTGTTGCAGATGAAATAAATTGCTGCAGAGAGTTAAATTTGTAGTGATTGTCATATAGATAATACTACATCTGTATAGTTCAGTAAACTGCTTACGGTGGCACACGTAGATCTAGAGGAGAAGAGGTACCCGCAATAGAAAGTGTTTCTGCTGGGAGGTAGCCAGAGAAGAATGCCCTGTACATATTGCTGGAAAGATATAAAGAGTACCCTTAAGCCACTGTATCACAGACATCGATGGTCTTTAGACAGGCGAACTGTAGTGCGTTAGCACAAAAAATAAAACAGACTTTGTTATCTGAAGCGCAGACGTGTCTTGTAGTCATTTTATCAACTTTTCTCTTTTTTTTTTTACAGACATTCCAATGTAAATGTAAAATGCTGAATTTCATTAAAGGGACAGTCTAGTCAAAAATAAACTTTCTCTCCAATGGCATGGAGAGTCCACTAAACCATTCTAATTACTAGTGGGAGTTCAACTCCTGGCCACCAGGAGGAGGCAAAGAACACTCCCATTTCCCATAAACCCCCAATCATTCTTTGCCTGTGTACATCATAGGAGGTGTGCGAAGATGGTGTCTGAAGAAGATCAAATTTTAATCCTTTAATGGGTAGTTTCCATGCAAGCAAGGATTGGGGTTGCTGTGTCCATGTAATCCTCTTTAGTAAGAGTAATAGTGGCTTTTAGCTGTTGTAGGTCGGTGAGGTAGTCCTTGCTTTCCCTACAACTATTTATGCTAACCCCTATAAGGAAAACTAGGGTTGGTTACTCTGCTTTTCCTCTTCTCTAAGTCCCTGTCAGAGGTCGACTGCATCTCTCAGACCTAGGATTCGATGTCTGCCCCACAGCTGAGAAGAAAGAAGACTTCTAACAGTGAGTCCTGTATCCCTGCCCTCATGGCTTGTGCTCTAATAGTGGCATATTGAGGGTGAAGGGACTTTTCTTATTTTATCAATCCCCTGTGTGGTGGGCATTGAGGAGCCATAACATGTCGCATAACATGTCGCATAGCGGTGCGGTAAATCCGGCCTCCCTATGGGCGCCAAGCCGTATTTACCACACGGCTATTGGCTAAGAGGTGAAAACATCTCTCTTAGCAATTATTTTTTTAGCCGTGGGCTGCTGTACGCAGCTGAGAACGGCGATTGGTTGAAACAAATAAAGGAGCTTTCTACATAAAGTATTATTATACTTCATTAATGAAAGTCCCCTTTATTTGTTTCAATAGTCAATCCTAGCGTTTGTACAACGCTAGGATTGACTTTCACTTTAAGTTTGTTCTTTGGGTTCAGAGCTAGCTCTGTTTGAGCCCATGCTTTCTTTCAATAGTATGGTTCTGGTCTATGTTCTCTTGCTTTGCTCTGCTCATAGTGTCTCAGAGTTTTCGACTCTACGGTGTGTGTCCCTTATTTTGTTTCCATGTTGATAAGGTGATTCTTCATGCAAAATGGGGAATTTTTCCTTAGGTGATTTCGGAATGCTTTTGCTGTACAGGAAATTGTTCTGTCCTAATCCTTCTCTATGAGCGTCTGTTCCATAACCTGAATGTAGTGCATGCTTTTCTGTTCTACATACAGGGTTACTGGATTTTTTTTCGACAATCTTATGCCTTTTTGGTTGTGTTTTACTGTTTAAACGTAAGGGTCAGATGACGACTTCTACTTCTCTTTCTTTTGGTAAGAAGTGGCATTTGTTTGGCCTATGAGACAGCTGGTCATCTGCATTCTGTGAGGTTTTGGCTCTGTATCTTCTTCTAATATGAGGCTTCTGGGGAACGACTCCTGCAAGGCGGCCACTTGGTCTTTATTTGCAATTATTTTTTTCAAATTCTGCAAAGTTTATATGTTTGCCTCTGCTGAGTTTTTTGGGGGAAAGTTCTTCAAACGGTTGTGCCTTCTGTTTGGGCCTGCCTGTCTTGTTCTCCCTCCCTTCCATTCTGTGTCCTCTAGCTTGGGTATTGGTTCCCACTAGTAATTAGAATGGTTTTGTGGACTCTCTATACCATTGAAAGAAAACAAAATTTATGCTTACCTATTATTTTCCTTTCCTGGCATGGAGAATCCACGACCCTCCCTGGTCTTGTTCAAGACGGCTTATTCATTGTTTCTAAAACTTCAGGCACCTCTATACCCTTTGTGTCCTCTTCTCTTTCCGTATTCCCTCGGCTGAATGACTGGGGGTTTATAGGAAGTGGGAGTGATACTTAAAGCTTTGCTGGGGTGTTCTTTGCCTCATCCTGGTGGCCAGGAGTTGAATTCCCACTAGTAATTAGAATGGTTTTGTGGACTCTCCATGCCAGAAAAGAAAATAATTTATCACGTAAGCATAAATTTTGTTTTCATGATTCAGATAGGGCATGTGATTTTAAACAACTTCAATTTACTTTTATCATCAATTTTGCTTTTGCTCTCTTGGTATTCTTAGTTGAAAGCTAAACCTAGGAGGCTCATATGCAAATTTCTTAGCCCTTGGAGGGCCGCCTCTTATATGAATGCATTTGACATTTTTTTACAACTAGAGGGCGTCAGCTCATGTGTGCCATATAGATAACATTGTGCTCATGCATGTGGAGTAACCTTGGAGCCAGCACTGATTGGCTAAATGCAAGTCTGTCAAAAGAACTGAAATAAGAGGGCAGTCTGCAGAGGCATATGTATCACTGGGAGCTAGCTGAATACATTGAGCAAACCAATAACATGAGGCATATATATGCAGCCACCAATCATCAGTTCCTGAACCTACCTAGGTATCCTTTTCAACGCAGCATACCAAGAGAACAAAACCAATTAGATAATAGAAGTAAATAGAAAAGTTGTTTAAAATCACATGCTCTATCGGAATGCGGGAAAGAAAAAAATATGGGTTTCATGTCCCTTTTAAACACATAGAGGTGCTCAAACAAAATAAAGTATTGTATTTTCACACCTTTTATGTACCTTTAAATGTATCATGTCAATATTCAATGTATGTTGATCTAATCAAGTAAATAAAAACTAGAATGTGTTTATTCAATCAGTTATCTTACTGGTTAATTGTAGAATTCATTCAGATATCGCCAGAACTGTAGACCTCTGCCGAAAGGCTGAATCAGCGGGAGTGTCATGGATCACTGTCCATGGAAGGTCAATTGAAGAAAGGCATCAACCAGTGCATTATGATGCAATCAAAACTATTAAAGACAGTGTGTCTATACCTGTTGTGGCAAACGGAGATATCAAAAGCTTGAAAGAGGCAGAAAATATTCATGAGACAACTGGAGCAGATGGTAAGTGTGTTATTTTACAGCTTACTAGAAGGTGCACCTCTGTATCAGGTGCTAGACAATAATATATATCTATAAGCTGCACCTTCTGTATCAGGTGGTAGATAATAATATATCTATATGGTGCACCTCTGTATCAGGTGGTAGACCATAATATATCTATAAGGTGCGCCTATGTATCAGGTTGTAAACCATAATATATCTATAAGCTGCACCTCTGTATCAGGTGGTAGATAATAATATATCTATAATGTGCACCTCTGTATCAGGTGGTAGGCCATAATATATCTATAAGGTGCACCTCTGTATCAGGTGGTAGACCAGGGGTCTCAAACTCAAAGTATCTGGGGGCCATTGGCCAAGTGTTCTTCTCCCATGGGGGCTACTTAAACTGATTAAGTGCTCCGGAACTGGATATACTAGGAAATGGTAGTGACATTTATCCATGTAGTAGTGCATGGTGGGAGTTGTAGCCTCCATTAGACATACACAGTTGTCTATATTTAACTTGTAAGTGCCAAGTGAAGTGATCATCTTGGAACTGTATAGCAACGTAAAAAGTTACATTTACCCATTGCAGTGCATGGTGGAAGTCTACACTGGATGCCTGTCTTTATATTTGTCCTGTGAGTGCCTATATAGAACATCAACTAATTTCACCTCTTAGAACCCTAAAAAAAATTGACAGCCCAAATTAATTGTTTACTTATTAAACAAGGGAGAGCCAGATTAAACTATCTTGAGGGCCGCATTTGGCCCTGGGGCCAGTACTTTGAGACCACTGTGGTAGACCATAATATATCTATAAGGTGCACCTATGTATCAGGTGGTAGACCATAATATATCTATAAGGTGCACCTCTGTATCAGGTGGTAGACCATAATATATCTATAAAGTGCACCTCTGTATCAGGTGGTTAGACCATTAATATATCTATAAGGTGCACCTCTGTATCAGGTGGTAGACCATAATGTATTTATAAGGTGCACCTCTGTATCAGGTGGTAGACCATAATATATCTATAAGGTGAATCTCTGTATCAGGTGGTAGACCATAATATATCTATATAGTGCACCACTGTATCAGGTGGTAGACCATAATATATCTATAAGGTGCACCTCTGTATCAGGTGGTAGACCATAATGTATTTATAAGGTGCACCTCTGTATCAGGTGGTAGACCATAATATATCTATAAGGTGCACCTATGTATCAGGTGGTAGACCATAATATATCTATAAGGTGCACCTCTGTATCAGGTGGTAGACCATAATATATCTATAAAGTGCACCTCTGTATCAGGTGGTAGACCATAATATATCTATAAGGTGCACCTCTGTATCAGGTGGTAGACCATAATATATCTATAAGGTGAATCTCTGTATCAGGTGGTAGACCATAATATATCTATATAGTGCACCACTGTATCAGGTGGTAGACCATAATATATCTATAAGGTGCACCTCTGTATCAGGTGGTAGACCATAATGTATTTATAAGGTGCACCTCTGTATCAGGTGGTAGACCATAATATATCTATAAGGTGAATCTCTGTATCAGGTGGTAGACCATAATATATCTATATAGTGCACCACTGTATCAGGTGGTAGACCATAATATATCTATAAGGTGCACCTTTGTATCAGGTGGTAGTCAATAATATATCTATTAGGTGCTATTGCCACAGATGACTTGGAAAAATGTGTTCTGTGCTAAAAATATCTAATTACAATGATTGTGCAACAATACAGAAATCATCACCATCTGCAATCTATCTTCAACTCTGCTGCCTTCATTAATTTCCAATGTTCTCAGTCACAATGATTGTTCCTACTTGAGAATCTTGCATTGGCAACCACTCTCCTCTAGATTTATTTTTTCTTTTAAGGTGCTCATCAGCATTCATACAGCAAACCTGTTTTATACACTCCCATTAGACCCCCCGCCCCCCGGCTCATCTACAGATGTATGCCTTGTCACTTAAAAATATCCTTTCTCATACTATCAGTGTTTCTATTGTGCGCCCCCCTTGCCTGGAATTGTCTTCTGTGTTCTCTCCATACATAAAAGTCTATAATTTTACAACCACATATGGGAACCTTGACACATCTCTTTAGTATATTTAGCCCTGCTACATACAACTTCTTATAACTTGCCTTATTACAACCGGATATTCCTCCAATCTCCAACCCAGTTTGTCCTACTTCTTCCTTGTTTTACAGATATATATTTATTTGAGTTTGTATACTCTCTTTTAAGAAGGTGCTTTTATTTTCTCATATTCCCTGCCTCCCAAATAATAGAATCTATGTTGAAATTATATATAATGTCTTAGTTTACTCTGTTGCATATTATTCTTATTGCTTTTAATAAATCATTCTTTCAAACATTTATTTAGCTTTTTATGTCCCTTTGGTATCCTGTAACTACCAGTCGTATCTCCCTTTCTTCTCACAACTAATCTCACTTATCCTTTTGCATCAAATTTACATCTACTTCCCTCACTATAATGGCTTAAAAGAATGCTAAACTATTTAAATGCAGGAATTGACAAAACCAGGTGCCAGGGAGCTACTGGGGGCCTTAAAATGAGGAACTGGGCACTTTGAGGCTGAATCCATTCTATGCCTCGCAGCTGTGAAACACAAATCCAACTTTGTGTTATTATATAATGTACAGGTAGCCCTCAGTATACGCCGGGGTTAGGTTCCAGAAGGAATGGTTGTAAATCAAAACCGTTGTAAATTGAAACCCAGTTTATAATGTAAGTCAATGGGAGTGAGGGAGTTAGGTTCCAGCCCCCCCTGTAAGTAACACCTAATACATTATTTTAAAAGCTTTGAAATGAAGACTTTAAATGCTAAACAGCATTATAAACCTAATAAAATAATCACACAACTCAGACTTCACTTGCATTTTTCTGCAAACAGTTCTTTCTATCCATTCCAATCTGGACTGATTTATAGACAGGAAGATCTTGTTCCTTTGAAATCTGCTTGATAGCTCAGGTCTGGTTAAACCGATTAATTTCAGCTTGTTCGGCTTTGCTGCAACACAAGCGGACAGCTCCACCTACTGGCTATTTTAATAAATGCACTGCTTCTCAATGCTTTTCAATAGCAGTCACATGACTGGAAAAAAAGGTTGTTATTCTGAAACGGTGTAAATTGAACCGTTGTAAAACGAGGGCCACTTGTATATCTATGTGTGTATGTTCATATGTATGTTATGTGTGTGTATATACATATTTATCTTTGAATATACTATAATATACATGCATATATAATTATTGTTGTTTATCATGATATATTTATGTGATATACATAGATGTATGTATGTGTGTCTGTGTGTATATATATATATATATATATATGTGTGTGTGTTTGTGCATACATATACACTCACCGGACACTTTATTTGATACACCTTGCTAGTAGCGAGTTGGACACCCTTTTTTTTTTGCCTTCAGACCTACTTTAATTCTTTGTGGCATGTATGTTCCAGTATATGTATGTATGTATTGGGTACTTGTAAAGCGCAGCTAATCAACCCGTAAGGGTCTCAAGGCGCTGCTCATTTTATCAACCTCGAAAGGATGAAAGGCTGAGTGGACCTCGCCAGGGATCAAACCTGCAACCCTTGGGTTGCTACAGAGCTCAGCCACAGTGCCTTAGCATGCTGACCTATCTGTCCGGCTGGCATAGATTCAACAAGGTGTTGGAAACATTCTTCAGACATTTTTGTCCATATCGACATGATAGCATCACGCAGTTGCTGCAGAATTGATGATGCGGATCCATGATGCGAATCTCCTGTTCCACCACATCCCAAAGGTGCTCTATTGGATTGAGATCTGGTGACTGTGGAGGCCATTGGAGTACAGTGAACTCATTGTCATGTTCAAGAAACCATTTTGAGATTATTTGAGCTATGTGACATGGTGCATTATCCTGCTGGAAGTCAGCCATAAGAAGATGGGCACAACTGTAGTCATAAAGGGATGGACATGGTCAGCAACAATACCCAGGTAGGCCGTGGCGTTTAAACGATGCTCAGTTGGTACTAAGGGGCCCAAACTGTGCCAAGAAAATATCCCCCACACCATTACATCACCAGCCTGAACCGTTGATACAGGATAGATCCATGGTTTTTATGTTGTTTACGCCAAATTCTGACCCTACCATCTGAATGTCGCAGCTGAAATAAAGACTCATCAGACCAGGCAATGTTTTTCCAATCTTCTATTCTCTAATTTTGGTGAGCCTGTGCGAATTGTAGCCTCAGTTTCCTGTTCTTAGCTAACAGGAGTGAACCTGGTGTGGTCTTCTGCTGCTGTAGCCCCTCTGCTTCAAGGTTCTACGTGTTGTGTGTTCATACCTTGGTTGTAATGAGTGGTTATTTGAGTTACTGTTGCCTTTCTATCATCTCAAACTAGTCTGCCCATTATCCTCTGACCTCTGACATCAACAAGGCATTTTTGTCCACACAACTGCTGCTTACTGGATATTTTCTCTTTTTCCAACCATTCTCTGTAAACCCTTGAGATGGTTGTGCGTGCAAATCCCGGTAGATCAGCAGTTTTTTTAAATACTCAGACCAGCCCGTCTGGCACCAACAACCATGCCACGTTCAAAGTCACTTAAATCCCCTTTCTTCCCCATTCTGATGCTCTGTTTGAATTTCAGCAAGTTGTCTTCACCACGTCTAGATGCCTAAATGCATTGAGTTGCTGTAATGTGATTGGCTGATTAGCAATTTGTGCTACCAAGCAATTGAACAGGTGTACCTAATAAAGTGGCCAGTGAGTGTATATATGCAGTTGTATGCAAAAGTTTAGGCACCCTGACTTTTCCATGATTTTCATTTATAAATAATTTGGTGTTTGGATCAGCAATTTCATTTTGATCTATCAAATAACTGAAGGACACAGTAATATTTCAATAGTGAAATGAAGTTTATTGGATTAACACTAAGGGGCATATGTATCAAGCTCCGAATGGAGCTTGATGCCCCGTGTTTCTGGCGAGCCTGCAGGCTCGCCAGAAACAGCAGTTATGAAGCAGCGGTCACAAAGACCGCTGCTCCATAACCTGTCCGCCTGCCTCTGAGCAGGCGGACAGACATCGCCCGGAAATCAACCCGATCGAGTATGATCGGGTTGATTGACACCCCCCTGCTGGCGGCCTAGCTGCTGGTGCAATGCTGAATACGGCAAGCGTATTGCTCGCCGTATTCAGCTAGGTCTGTCGGACCTGATCCGCACTGTCGGATCAGGTCCGACAGACCTTGATAACTAGAGGCCTAAATGTGCAATATGCATCAAAACGAAATTAGACAGGCGCATACATTTGGGCACCCTTGTCATTTTGTTGTTTTGAATACCTGTAACTACCTAGCACTGATTAATTGGAACACACAATTGGTTTGGTGAGCCCATAAAGCCTTGAACTTCATAGACAGGTGCAACCAATCATGAGAAAAGGTATTTAAGGTGAGGTGACCAATTGCAAGTTGTTGTTCTCTTTGACTCTCCTCTGAAGAGTGGCAACATGGGGGCCTCAAAACAACTCTCAAATGACCTGAAAACAAAGATTGTTCAACATTATGGTTTGGGGAAGGCTACAAAAAGCTATTGCAGAGATTAAGCTGTCAGTGTCCACTGTGAGGAACATAGTGAGGAAATGGAAGACCACAGGCACAGTTCTTGTTAAGGCCAGAAGTGGCAGGCCAAGTAAAATATCGGAGAGGCAAAGGATTATGAGAACGGTCAAAAACAGCCCACAGACCAAGTCCAAAGACCTTCAACATCATCTTGCTGCAGATAGTGTCACTGTGCATCATTCAACAATTCAGCGCACTTTGCACAAGGATGTATGGGAGAGTGATGCGGAAGAAGCCTTTTCTGCACACACGCCACAAACAGAGTCGCTTGAGGTATGCAAATGCACATTTGGAAAAGCCAGCTTCATTTTGGAAGAAGGTGCTGTGGACTGATGAGACAAAGATTGAGTTATTTGATTATAACAAGGGGCGTTATGCATGGCGGCAAAAGAACACAGCGTTCCAAGACATAGCACTTGCTACCCCACATTAAAATTTGGTGGATGTTCCATCATGCTGTGGGGCTGTTTGGCCAGTGCCGGTACTGGGAATCTTGTTAAAGTTGAGGGTTGCATGGATTCCACTATCAGCAGATACTTGAGAATAATGTTGAGGAATCGGTCACAAAGTTGAAGTTACGCCGGGGCTGGATATTTCAACAAAACAACAACCCAAAACACTGCTCAAAATCTACTCTGGCATTTATGCAGAGGAACAAGTACAATGTTCTGGAATGGCCATCCCAGTCCCCAGACCTGAATATAATTGAAAATCTGTGGGGTGATTTGAAGCGTGAACTGGAGATGTTTTACAAGGAGGAATGGTCCAAAATACCTTCATCCAGAATCCAGACACTCATTACAGGCTATAGGAAGCGTCTAGAGACTGTTATTTCTGCTAAAGGAGGCTCTACTAAATATTGATGCAATATTTCTGTTTGGGTGTCCAAATTTATGCACCTGTCTAATTTTGTTTTGCTGCATATTGCACGTTTTCTTTTAATCCAATAAACCTCATTTCACTACTGAAATATTACTGTGTCCTTCAGTTATTTGATAGATCAAACTGAAATTGCTGATCCAAACACCCAATTTATTTATAAATTAAAATCATGGAAATTGTCAGGGGTGCCTAAACTTTTGCATATGATTGTTTGTGTGTGTATATATTATATATATATATATATATATATATATATATATATATCTATATATATATATATATATATATATATATATATATATATATATATATATATATATATATATATACACACATACTATATATATATATATCAAATCATCGGAATGGCCAGAAGTTTCTGACAAAGTTGTTGAGCTCGGTTTAATATATGCATAGCAATTTATTGGCAATTACGGGAGATGAAACCCCAATATTTATTTCATGATTCAGATAGAACATACAATTTTAAGCAACTTTGCTATTTACTTCTATTATCTGACTTTCTTCATTTTCTTGCTATCCTTTGTTGAAGAAGTGGCAATGCACTTCTGAGAGTTAGCTGAACACATTGGGTTAGCCAATAACAAGAGGCATATATGTGCAGCAGTAGTTCATTGCTGTTCCTGAGCCTACCTAGGTATGCTTTTCAACAAAGGACTATGCAAATTAGACAATAGGAGTAAATTGAAAGTTGTTTAACATTGCGATGCTCTATTTGAATCAAGAAAGTTTCATTTTGACTTTATTGATTATTAAAGTTATACTAAACCAAATTTTTTCATGATTCAGATAGAGCATGCAATTTTGAGCAACTTTCTAATTTACTCATATTATCATTTTTTCTTCATTCTCTTGCTATCTATTTAAAAAGCAGGAATGTAAAGCTTAGGAGCCAGACCATTTTAGGTTCAGCATCCTAGATAGCGCTTGCTTTATTGGTGGCTACATTTATCCACCAATAAGCAAGTGTAAACCCCAGGTTCTGAACCAAAAATGGGCCAGCTCTGAAGCTTAACCTCTTCCCGCCTTTAGGACGTTCTATGCCGTCCTAACGGCGCTGGGCTTTATCACCGTTAGGACGGCATGGAACGCCCTAGCCGTTTGGCTGTACTGAAGCCGACAGCGCTTACAGATTGGGATCGCAGCTTGGAGGGCGTGCCTAGCATCATAGGGACGCTCCCCCCCCCCCCCCCCGACCCGATCCCATCATTGAAATCTCAAGATTGTATGCACGAGCGTTGTTCTGATGTAGACAATTTTGACCCAACATGAAAGGGTTAAGCTAAAATGTTTTCATTTTTTTGTTTTAAAACATTGGTATTGTTTTGTCTCTTCAGTATTGAAAGCCGGAGTATTGTTTAAATTATCACCTCTGCTGAGGTCACCAATCACATGTGCAGAATGTGTCAATGGCACAAATGACAAAATAAATAATGAACATACATAACATTTTTAAATTTGTTTTGGTTTGTTTTTTTCCTTTTTTTTTTTTACAATGCCATATTAAACATTTTATGCAGAATTACATTTTGAGTTTAATGTCACTTTTAATCATTTTTTTTAAGCTCAAAAACATTAATAAGTCGTCACTATTCATATTGTCAGTTTTGATTTGTTTATAATGCATTATTTGATAAGCCACGTGACAATAAAATGATATGTACATTGCCAGAACGTTACACAGTCTAATTGATTTGCTCTTTCTTTAAGGCGTGATGGCGGCTAGAGGGCTTCTGGCTAATCCTGCCATGTTTGCAGGGTACGAAGAAACTCCACTTAGCTGTATGCAAGACTGGGTTTGACATTGCTCTGGAACATGGACACCTTTCACCTGTTTTCATCATCACTTGATGTATATGATGGAACGAATCACTTCAAAACAAGAAAAACGAGTTTTTAATGTCTTATCTAGTATCTCTGCCGTTTTAGACTATTTAAGAGATTATTATGGGGTGTCCTGACATGTGTGCTAATAGTATGTTTAAGGGACATTTTTCTTTCTTGGTTCAGATATACAATAAACAACTTACTAATTTACTTATTTTATCTAATTTACTTCATTTTCTTGGTATACTGTGTTGAAAAACATACCTAGGTAGGTTCACTACTGAGAGCTAACTGCTGATTGTTTTTTATCAACAAAGGATACCAAGAGAATGAAGCAAATTTGTAAATTGGAAATGTGTTTAAAACTGTATATTCTATCTAAATCATGAAAGAAAAAAATTGGGTTTCATGTCTCTTTAACAATGAGCAAAATTAACGACTCGTTAAAGAGATACTAAATCCAAAAAAAATATTTAATGATTCAGATAGAGCATGCAATTTTAAGCAACTTTCTAATTTACTCCTATTATCAAATTTTATCCGTTCTCTTGCTATCTTGCTATTTATTTAAAAAGCAGGAATGTAAAGCTTAGGACCCAGCCCATTTTTGGTTTAGAACCTGGGTTACCCTTTTTTTATTGGTTGGCTGAATGTAGTCACCAATAAGCAAGTGCTATCTAGGGTGCTGAACCTAAAATGGGCAGGCTCCTAAGCTTTACATTCCTGCTTTTCCAAAAAAGATAACAAGTGAACAAATTAAAATTGATAATAGGAGTAAATTAGAAAGTTGCATAATAGCATGCTCTATCTGAATCATGAAAGAAAAAAATAGGGTTTAGTGTCCTTTTAATACAATTCAACAATACTTTCCAGAAACATTCATTTGTTTTTATACAAAATGTTAATGAAATTTAGAAGTTAACTTTTAATTATTCTATTTTTGTTTGTTTCTAAAGTACCATTGAAAATCTATTTTACATTCTATTTATTTTTTTAATGTTGAGTATATTTTTATATTAGCAATAATATTTTGTGAAATATATTTTTTTGTCAGTTCATATTAAAAGAATTAAACAATTTTCATACTGCCTTTGTAATCAATTATTGGATTGGACTTTCATATACACTGGGCTCATATCTGTGTTATTATATTTCTTTCAAATGATTATTTCCTTCATATATGCATTTAGTAATTCTGTAATAAGTTCTGCAAGCACTAACTAAAGAAAACAGCTTAGACCGTTTGTAATCAAATATACAAGAACCTGATGAGATAGATACCCAGTTTCAAGGGATTGCCTGCATGATGTCTTACCCCTCCCTCCCCCAAATATACAGTAATTACTCAAAGGGACGTTTTGGCTGTGTGTCTATATGACACTGTGGTTATGCACTGTTGCACTTTTGTAAAGAATGACCTCCTAGCCTGTGGAATTGGCTAAAAAGGGCTAGAACGGAAAAAAAAACATAATTTCTCCAACATAGGTGTGTCCGGTCCACGGCGTCATCCTTACTTGTGGGATATTCTCTTCCCCAACAGGAAATGGCAAAGAGCCCAGCAAAGCTGGTCACATGATCCCTCCTAGGCTCCGCCTACCCCAGTCATTCTCTTTGCCGTTGTACAGGCAACATCTCCACGGAGATGGCTTAGAGTTTTTTAGTGTTTAACTGTAGTTTTTATTATTCAATCAAGAGTTTGTTATTTTAAAAATAGTGCTGGTATGTACTATTTACTCAGAAACAGAAAAGAGATGAAGATTTCTGTTTGTATGAGGAAAATGATTTTAGCAACCGTCACTAAAATCCATGGCTGTTCCTCCACAGGACTGTTGAGAGCAATTAACTTCAGTTGGGGGAACAGTGAGCAGTCTCTTGCTGCTTGAGGTATGACACATTCTAACAAGACGATGTAATGCTGGAAGCTGTCATTTTCCCTATGGGATCCGGTAAGCCATGTTTATTACGATTGTAAATAAGGGCTTCAAAAAGGGCTTATTAAGACTGTAGACTTTTTCTGGGCTAAATCGATTCATTATTAACACATATTTAGCCTTGAGGAATCATTTTATCTGGGTATTTTGATATAATAATATCGGCAGGCACTGTTTTAGACACCTTATTCTTTAGGGGCTTTCCCAAAGCATAGGCAGAGACTCATTTTCGCGCCGGTGTTGCGCACTTGTTTTTGAGAGGCATGGCATGCAGTCGCATGTGAGAGGAGCTCTGATACTTAGAAAAGACTTTCTGAAGGCGTCATTTGGTATCGTATTCCCCTTGGGGCTTGGTTGGGTCTCAGCAAAGCAGATACCAGGGACTGTAAAGGGGTTAAAGTTCAAAACGGCTCGGTTCCGTTATTTTAAGGGTTAAAGCTTCCAAATTTGGTGTGCAATACTTTTAAGGCTTTAAGACACTGTGGTGAAAATTTTGGTGAATTTTGAACAATTCCTTCATGTTTTTTCGCAATTGCAGTAATAAAGTGTGTTCAGTTTAAAATTTAAAGTGACAGTAACGGTTTTATTTTTAAACGTTTTTTGTACTTTGTTATCAAGTTTATGCCTGTTTAACATGTCTGAACTACCAGATAGACTGTGTTCTGAATGTGGGGAAGCCAGAATTCCTATTCATTTAAATAAATGTGATTTATGTGACAATGACAATGATGCCCAAGATGATTCCTCAAGTGAGGGGAGTAAGCATGGTACTGCATCATTCCCTCCTTCGTCTACACGAGTCTTGCCCACTCAGGAGGCCCCTAGTACATCTAGCGCGCCAATACTCCTTACTATGCAACAATTAACGGCTGTAATGGATAATTCTGTCAAAAACATTTTAGCCAAAATGAACACTTATCAGCGTAAGCGCGACTGCTCTGTTTTAGATACTGAAGAGCATGACGACGCTGATAATAATATTTCTGAAGGGCCCCTAACCCAGTCTAATGGGGCCAGGGAGGTTTTGTCTGAGGGAGAAATTACTGATTCAGGGAACATTTCTCAACAAGCTGAACCTGATGTGATTGCATTTAAATTTAAGTTGGAACATCTCCGCATTCTGCTTAAGGAGGTATTATCCACTCTGGATGATTGTGACAAGTTGGTCATCCCAGAGAAACTATGTAAAATGGACAAGTTCCTAGAGGTGCCGGGGCTACCAGAAGCTTTTCCTATACCCAAGCGGGTGGCGGACATTGTTAATAAAGAATGGGAAAGGCCCGGTATTCCTTTCGTCCCTCCCCCCCATATTTAAAAAATTGTTTCCTATGGTCGACCCCAGAAAGGACTTATGGCAGACAGTCCCCAAGGTCGAGGGAGCGGTTTCCACTTTAAACAAACGCACCACTATACCCATAGAGGATAGTTGTGCTTTCAAAGATCCTATGGATAAAAAATTAGAAGGTTTGCTTAAAAAGATGTTTGTTCAGCAGGGTTACCTTCTACAACCAATTTCATGCATTGTCCCTGTCGCTACAGCCGCATGTTTCTGGTTCGATGAGCTGATAAAGGCGGTCGATAGTGATTCTCCTCCTTATGAGGAGATTATGGACAGAATCAATGCTCTCAAATTGGCTAATTCTTTCACCCTAGACGCCACTTTGCAATTGGCTAGGTTAGCGGCTAAGAATTCTGGGTTTGCTATTGTGGCGCGCAGAGCGCTTTGGTTGAAATCTTGGTCGGCTGATGCGTCTTCCAAGAACAAGCTACTTAACATTCCTTTCAAGGGGAAAACGCTGTTTGGCCCTGACTTGAAAGAGATTATCTCTGATATCACTGGGGGTAAGGGCCACGCCCTTCCTCAGGATCGGCCTTTCAAGGCAAAAAATAAACCTAATTTTCGTCCCTTTCGTAGAAACGGACCAGCCCAAAGTGCTACGTCCTCTAAGCAAGAGGGTAATACTTCTCAAGCCAAGCCAGCTTGGAGACCAATGCAAGGCTGGAACAAGGGTAAGCAGGCCAAGAAACCTGCCACTGCTACCAAGACAGCATGAAATGTTGGCCCCCGATCCGGGACCGGATCTGGTGGGGGGCAGACTCTCTCTCTTCGCTCAGGCTTGGGCAAGAGATGTTCTGGATCCTTGGGCGCTAGAAATAGTCTCCCAAGGTTATCTTCTGGAATTCAAGGGACTTCCCCCAAGGGGGAGGTTCCACAGGTCTCAGTTGTCTTCAGACCACATAAAAAGACAGGCATTCTTACATTGTGTAGAAGACCTGTTAAAAATGGGAGTGATTCATCCTGTTCCATTAAGAGAACAAGGGATGGGGTTCTACTCCAATCTGTTCATAGTTCCCAAAAAAGAGGGAACGTTCAGACCAATCTTAGATCTCAAGATCTTAAACAAGTTTCTCAAGGTTCCATCGTTCAAGATGGAAACAATTCGAACTATTCTTCCTTCCATCCAGGAAGGTCAATTCATGACCACGGTGGATTTAAAGGATGCGTATCTACATATTCCTATCCACAAGGAACATCATCGGTTCCTGAGGTTCGCATTCCTGGACAAACATTACCAGTTCGTGGCGCTTCCTTTCGGATTAGCCACTTCTCCAAGGATTTTCACAAAGGTACTAGGGTCCCTTCTAGCTGTGCTAAGACCAAGGGGCATTGCTGTAGTACCTTACTTGGACGACATTCTGATTCAAGCGTCGTCCCTTCCTCAAGCAAAGGCTCACACGGACATTGTCCTGGCCTTTCTCAGATCTCACGGATGGAAAGTGAACGTGGAAAAGAGTTCTCTATCTCCGTCAACAAGGGTTCCCTTCTTGGGAACAATAATAGACTCCTTAGAAATGAGGATTTTTCTGACAGAGGCCAGAAAAACAAAACTTCTAGACTCTTGTCGGATACTTCATTCCGTTCCTCTTCCTTCCATAGCTCAGTGCATGGAAGTGATCGGGTTGATGGTAGCGGCAATGGACATAGTTCCTTTTGCGCGCATTCATCTAAGACCATTACAACTGTGCATGCTCAGTCAGTGGAATGGGGACTATACAGACTTGTCTCCGAAGATACAAGTAAATCAGAGGACCAGAGACTCACTCCGTTGGTGGCTGTCCCTGGACAACCTGTCACGAGGGATGACATTCCGCAGACCAGAGTGGGTCATTGTCACGACCGACGCCAGTCTGATGGGCTGGGGCGCGGTCTGGGGATCCCTGAAAGCTCAGGGTCTTTGGTCTCGGGAAGAATCTCTGTTACCGATAAATATTCTGGAACTGAGAGCGATATTCAATGCTCTCAAGGCTTGGCCTCAGCTAGCGAGGGCCAAGTTCATACGGTTTCAATCAGACAACATGACAACTGTTGCGTACATCAACCATCAGGGGGGAACAAGGAGTTCCCTGGCGATGGAAGAAGTGACCAAAATCATTCTATGGGCGGAGTCTCACTCCTGCCACCTGTCTGCTATCCACATCCCAGGAGTGGAAAATTGGGAAGCGGATTTTCTGAGTCGTCAGACATTGCATCCGGGGGAGTGGGAACTCCACCCGGAAATCTTTGCCCAAGTCACTCAGCTGTGGGGCATTCCAGACATGGATCTGATGGCCTCTCGTCAGAACTTCAAAGTTCCTTGCTACGGGTCCAGATCCAGGGATCCCAAGGCGGCTCTAGTGGATGCACTAGTAGCACCTTGGACCTTCAGACTAGCTTATGTGTTCCCGCCGTTTCCTCTCATCCCCAGGCTGGTAGCCAGGATCAATCAGGAGAGGGCGTCGGTGATCTTGATAGCTCCTGCGTGGCCACGCAGGACTTGGTATGCAGATCTGGTGAATATGTCATCGGCTCCACCTTGGAAGCTACCTTTGAGACGAGACCTTCTTGTTCAGGGTCCGTTCGAACATCCGAATCTGGTTTCACTCCAGCTGACTGCTTGGAGATTGAACGCTTGATCTTATCGAAGCGAGGGTTCTCAGATTCTGTTATCGATACTCTTGTTCAGGCCAGAAAGCCTGTAACTAGAAAGATTTACCACAAAATTTGGAAAAAATATATCTGTTGGTGTGAATCTAAAGGATTCCCTTGGGACAAGGTTAAGATTCCTAGGATTCTATCCTTCCTTCAAGAAGGATTGGAAAAAGGATTATCTGCAAGTTCCCTGAAGGGACAGATTTCTGCCTTGTCTGTGTTACTTCACAAAAAGCTGGCCGCTGTGCCAGATGTTCAAGCCTTTGTTCAGGCTCTGGTTAGAATTAAGCCTGTTTACAAACCTTTGACTCCTCCTTGGAGTCTCAATTTAGTTCTTTCAGTTCTTCAGGGGGTTCCGTTTGAACCCTTGCATTCCGTTGATATTAAGTTATTATCTTGGAAAGTTTTGTTTTTAGTTGCAATTTCTTCTGCTAGAAGAGTTTCAGAATTATCTGCTCTGCAGTGTTCTCCTCCTTATCTGGTGTTCCATGCAGATAAGGTGGTTTTACGTACTAAACCTGGTTTTCTTCCAAAAGTTGTTTCTAACAAAAACATTAACCAGGAGATTATCGTACCTTCTCTGTGTCCAAAACCAGTTTCAAAGAAGGAACGTTTGTTGCACAATTTGGATGTTGTTCGCGCTCTAAAATTCTATTTAGATGCTACAAAGGATTTTAGACAAACATCTTCCTTGTTTGTTGTTTATTCCGGTAAAAGGAGAGGTCAAAAAGCAACTTCTACCTCTCTCTCTTTTTGGATTAAAAGCATCATCAGATTGGCTTACGAGACTGCCGGACGGCAGCCTCCCGAAAGAATCACAGCTCATTCCACTAGGGCTGTGGCTTCCACATGGGCCTTCAAGAACGAGGCTTCTGTTGATCAGATATGTAGGGCAGCGACTTGGTCTTCACTGCACACTTTTACCAAATTTTACAAGTTTGATACTTTTGCTTCTTCTGAGGCTATTTTTGGGAGAAAGGTTTTGCAAGCCGTGGTGCCTTCCATTTAGGTGACCTGATTTGCTCCCTCCCTATATCCGTGTCCTAAAGCTTTGGTATTGGTTCCCACAAGTAAGGATGACGCCGTGGACCGGACACACCTATGTTGGAGGAAAACAGAATTTATGTTTACCTGATAAATTACTTTCTCCAACGGTGTGTCCGGTCCACGGCCCGCCCTGGTTTTTTTAATCAGGTCTGATAATTTATTTTCTTTAACTACAGTCACCACGGTACCATATGGTTTCTCCTATGCAAATATTCCTCCTTAACGTCGGTCGAATGACTGGGGTAGGCGGAGCCTAGGAGGGATCATGTGACCAGCTTTGCTGGGCTCTTTGCCATTTCCTGTTGGGGAAGAGAATATCCCACAAGTAAGGATGACGCCGTGGACCGGACACACCGTTGGAGAAAGTAATTTATCAGGTAAACATAAATTCTGTTTTAATGCATAAAGTATTTACTTCTCTGATTGGTGGAAGGCTTCTGTTTTAATTAGTTCTTTTATATCATATCCTCTAACAGATAACCTCTGTATAAGCTAATTTGTATGCATATTTTTGATCTGAGTTGGTATTACATCTGAAATGTATAAGCTAACTTTTAGGAATAGATTTAGCTAAATGTTGGGGATTACAAGATGTGACATGAAGTATTGTATTGCCTGAGTAGTAAGTCTGTAATTAAGCGCCCGCTTTTGGCGCAGTACACACAAGGCTTGCTGGTCACTTCCATATGCCATGTTTTTAATGATTTAAATAAAGTACTGTCTTTAGTGTGCCGCCATTCTTCACTTTTTGTACCTGCGATAGGTTATTCCACCATCATGGCTTGCACCATCTCAGCAGTATCGGTAATGTCCATTTCAATTTCCAGTGAAATCCATGGATGACTCCTTGAACGGTCTGGACTGTTTGTAATTACTGATTCTACCTACAAAACCATTACAGCTGTATGTTAACTGGCACTACAGAGGATTAAATTGCTTTTATTTACTACTGGCACAAAAAAATAGGGATCCAATTGCTATTTGTTAATGGCACAAACAAGTTAAATCACTGCTTTGTGTGTTATATATGGCCAGTGAGGTAAAAAATAACTGCTCTGTATATGCTGTGGACAGCTAAAGGGGTAAAATCAATATTCACTTGTAAGAAAATAATATATTTGTTTATGTATATGTGGAGGCATGGCCTAATATGGAGCTTATGTAGGGGACAATTCAAAACACCTATGACTGAAGTTCTTATTCTTTTGGCAGCCAAACAACTAACTCCCCTTGGTTATGAGCTCTTCATTAAAGTTATACTAAACCCAATTTGTTTTCAGATTCAGATAGAGCATGCAATTTTAAGCAATTTTCTAATTTACTCCTATTATCAATTTTTCTTCATTCTCTTGCTATCTTTATTTAAAAAGCAGATATGTAAAAGCTTAGGAGCCGGCCCATTTTTGGTTCACAACCTAGGTTACGCTTGCTTATTGCCGACTCTTAAGCTTTACATTTAGATCTATCTGAATCATGAAAGAAAAAAATTGTGATTAGTATCCCTTTTAAGCAATGCAATTAAAACACAGTCTACACTAAAAATATTCTCATTAACACACTTTTACAGGTACTGTTTTATTACCTGTTGCTAACACTGTACAAAGCGCTGTGCTATGGACTAATCACCAATAAAGAACATACATTATACATTCTAACAATGCATTGAAGTACAGCACTACCATACTGTTAATGATGATCAGGAGTTTTGGGGGGCTTTTTGAGTGATGATACAGGATGATGTTACTACTACTGAAGTTACGTGTGATCAAAAAGCTATGCAGCTACCAAAAATTGAAAAGGATTCCGTATATTGTCCTCAAAATTATATGTGGTGTTATGCTGTTTTGGGGACATAATTCCACTCTAGGGGGCCGATTTATCAAGTGTCTGGCGGACATGATCCGCTGTATCGATCATGTCCGCCTGACATCGATAAATGTTGACAGCATACGCTGTTGGCATTTATCATTGCACAAGCAGTTCTGGTGAACTGCTAGTGCAATGCCGCCCCTGCAGATTCATGTCAATCAACCTGATCATATGCGATCGGACGGATTGCTGTCCGCCGCCTCAGAGCCGGCGTACGAGTTAAGGAGCAGCGGTCTTAAGACCGCTGATTCTTAACTCCTGTTTCCAGCGAGCCTGAAGGCTCCCGCGGAAACATGTATTTGGCTCAATCCGGTCCAAGATAAATTGGCCCCCAGATCTTGCCGTTGTTGCTCCTCCACACCTCAGCTCATTTGTAGTGTGCATGTGCAGCTCCAACTCTCCTCTATTTGCCTTGATACCTTCTCCATGTAGCTGGCTGGTTCACAGCTATCAATCCTTTCACAGCCAGTTCTCATGATAGTATAAGGCAACATATTGTTTTACACATGAGCATATAAGCAGAATCATTTAAGGAGGTACCATAGTTAGTTTTGGGTTTTGATGTGGATGTATTGCATGAGATGCAAGATCCTCCATGTCTTCGTAGGTACTTAGGAATGCGTGCCGTATGTATGGGTGGCTGTATGTGTGTATTGATACTGTGGTCTGTATGGGTGCTCTGTGTTTCTATGTTCATGTGTAATTATGTGTATCAGAAAAAAGTACAGCTTGTGTATGTTGTGATTTGCAGTGTACAAAGTTTAAGGGCTGTTTAGGATTAATTTTCTGGAGGAATTGTATTCCCAGTCACACTTTCTGTTCATTGTTTTGTCTTTACTGTATGGGACTACATTCAATGTCCTTTTCGTATGAATGCAAACTCCATGGTACACCTGATAAGTTTCAGTGCCCTCTTCATTTAACTACTACTCCTGCTTATTTATGGTTCATATGTACATATATTTCTTTCTGAAGATCCTTTCTACAAACTCTACACCAAGAATGAATAGTCACTGTACTGTGACAACCCCTGCACTAAACTATATGCACTGGAACGTATAATTACTAGTGATGATCCATGGCAGCCCTGATTCTAGTATAAAGTGTTAGAACCTATATTTTAACACCTGTGTCCTTCAGACACACATTAACCCCCTCACTTTCTTACCTTTAGTTGCATGTAAAGAGAGCATTTAAAAAAAAAAAAAACACCTGTGAGAGTTTTCTTTATGAGCCACTGAGCTTCTATCTTAAAGGGATATGAAACCCAAGATTTTTCTTTCATGATTCAGATAGAGAAGGCAATTTTAAGCAACTTTCTAATTTACTCCTATTAGCAATTTTTCTTCGTTCTTTTGGTATCTTTATTTGAAAAATAAATAATGTAAGCTTAGAAGACGGACCATTTTTGGTTCAGCGCCTTGAGAAGTGCTTGCTGATTGGTGGCTACATTTAACCACCGATCAGCAAGCGCTACCCAGGTTCTGAACCAAAAATAGAGCATACAATTTTAACAACTTTCCAATGTACTTCTTTTATCTAATTTGTTTCATTTTATTGGTATCCTTTGTTGAAGGAGCAGCAATGCACTACTGGGAACTAGCTGAACACAGGTGAGCCAATGTGAAGAGGCATGTATGTGCAGCCACCAATCAGCAGCTAACTCCCAGTAGTGCATTGCTGCTTCTAAGCCTACCTAGGTATGTTTTTCAACAAAGGATACCAAGAGAATGAAGCATATTAGATAATAGAAATTAACTGGAAAGTTGTTTAGAATTGCATGCTCTATTTGAATCATGAAATAAATTGTTTTGGTTTCATATCCCTTAAAAATCAGTTCCATCTAGCTCCCAGTAGTGTAATATATGTACATATTATTTTTCAACAAAGGATACCAAGTCTCTTAAAATAACATGCTCTATCTGAATCATGCAGGTTTAATTTTCACTTTTCTATGCCTTAAAGTTAAATGTCAGCGTCCTTCAGACACCAGCATAAAACATGCTTTATCTATTCCCCACAGGACACCCTATACACCACCACAACATTTACCCTTATTTTAGCTATCACACACAACCCACAGTGGCACACACATGCTGTCCGAACCCCTCCAACAGCTGTGGTTCACAATCACCTACTGCAAGCCCTCCCCTGGTGGTTTGTGTGTATATGGACATATATATACATATGTAGGTGTGTGTGTCTGTGCATATATATGTGTTTGTATAAAAACAACAACAAAGTGGAACGTCCTAACGGCGGGGAGGGGTTAATGGAAATTAGAAATGTAAACTCTGGGGTAATCTCCCCCCTGACACCAAATACAAGTAAACCTGCAAAACACTATATAATAATAATAATAATAATAATAATAATAAAAGCACCACATCAGGTATTTAAGCAGTGGGGGTATACGGAACACGACAACTACCAGCTTGTGTGCAGGAACCAAATAAAAATACAAAATGCTTCTTACAGTGACCTGTAGTGCCAGAGGATCACACCGCCAAAGTCACAAATCCAAGAAGAAAGAGCAGGCACTGCTAGGTGTAAAAATTAAAAGTCAAACTTATTGATAAATTGCATTAAAAAAATATGCCCAGACACGGCAAACTGTCAGGGAGCAGTGTTGAGGAGGTAAAACCCTATGGCAAGGAGCACACAAATCCAAGATAAGGTACAGATAGGGAAGATCCAAAAAGGTGTAGTCAGAATGATAAGGGTAAGTCCAGGCAGCAAGTATCATACACGAGAGTCAGGCCAAGGGTCAAAACCAGGAAATCCAATAGCAGGGAAAAGGGAACAGGAGAAAATACAATGCTTAGGTATGCAAATAAACTGGCAAAATAACTCAGCAACAAGCCAGGGCTCAGACCGGAATTTAAACCGAACAGGGCCCAGGAACGACTCCCATATCCAAGACAACGACAGCATCAGAAACCAAGTACCCAATGTCTCCCACATATTATCCCTGATACTTCATAGGCTTGTGGTTGATGGATAGATTCTTAATGGCCAATAAAGCTGCCCTGCCCAATATGCCTCCAAAACCTAGAGATAAGAAGATGAGAAGTAGCTTTGGTAGCACTGAGCTAAGTACTGAAGATAGACTTCATGGTAGCACTACAGTGATTGATACTGATTCTCTTGTTAAACAAATTTCCGATATTATCTCCCCCCAGTTCAAAGGGGTGAAAAAAGACCTTTCTTCCCTCACAAATGAAATTAGACTATTTTCAAATAGGTTAACAGATATTGAAAGTAGAATTGCAGGCATAGATAAGCTACAACACTCTCAACAAGGCTCCATTGACCAACAAACTAAAACAATCCAAATATTGCAGTCTCGCTTAAATGAATTGGAGGATAGATCACAAAGAAACAACTTCAAAATAGTAGGGATCCCAGAAACAACTGAGTTTACAGATCTTATGTATCTGGTCTCAGTTCGCTTGCCCCAAGCTCTGGGAGTAACTGAGGAGGCTCTCCCTTGTATTATAGAAAGAGTTCACAGACATTGCCAACATATACCGTTTGACTTCGAACATAACCGTGTCCTGTTTTTCCAGGAAACGTCCAATAAAAGACGAATATTTACCCCTCTCTGCTCACAGTTAATTGAACTAGGATATAAGGCTACCATGATCTACCAGACTAAATTAAAAGTCACTCATAATTCAAAAACAGTCATTTTAGACAGTGAAGAGAAAGTTAAACACTTTATTGACATTTATAAGGTTTAAAGAGTTAAGATTTTATTTATAATACTTGCTGGATCGTATGTTGATGTGTTTCCTTTATCCCTTTTTCTTTTTTTTTTCTCTCTCCCTGCCTCTCCCAGAGTTTCAATCTACGCACTTATTTTCTAAATTATCATGAAGAACTTATTTAAGTTCCTTTCATGAATGTGGGTGGGATTTCGTCCCCAGTCAAGAGAAAAAAGAATCATCGAGTATCTCAATAAATTCACCCCAGATGTGTTTCTACAAGAAACTCATTTAAACAGCGTGGAAGCAGAAAGATTACCAATGGGATCTGTTGGCGCTCTACAAATAACCGATAATAATAATAATAATAATAAATGGGATAGATAGGTGAAGTGATATCAACCCCGGCGGTGGGGAGGAAGAGAGGGGTGGCCTGTTTATTTAATAAAAATTTGGATTTTAAAATAGTTGATCAGATTCAAGATCCTGAAGGTAGATTTCTAATTTTCAAAGTAGAAATTCAGGGATCCCATTTTAATTTATGCAATTTATATGCTCTTAATGAATACCAACCCATTTTCTGGGAAACACTATTTGCCAGACTATTAGATTTCTCAGAATCAAAGCTAATTTTGGGAGGAGACTTTAACTGCATACTTATAATATATAAAAAAAGTGCGCTAAGGAGCAACAACATCAACCAAAATGGAAATCTAAATGAATAATTTATTAAGGACAATATAGTAGTTATTCCTCTATGCAGTATAATCCAGTCATAGCAAATACAATCATACTAATCCATTCATACAGAAAAAAGTGATAAATAAAAATGTAGACCACCGGTGGTATAAAGATACTAAAAAAAATTTAAAAATGGACTTAGTCCAAAAAGGTAAAACAGCAATCTCCAGGGAATATAACCTCTAAGCAATAAGCAGCGTATATATTGCAGTCATTAAATGTATCTCTGTGGATCACAGTGAAAGCGAAAGTATCCTCTAAGCATAAAGCAGTGTATATATTACGGTCTTTAAGTGTATCTCTGTTGATCACAGCAAATATATATCTCAGCTTGAATGTCACTTGTTTCAAATGTCCACAAGATGGTATTTTGAAAGAGAAAATTGTCTTAAAATGCCGCTACAAACATTCCTCTTAGAGCAGTTTTTTAACAGTGTTCTAAGTTATGTGGCGCCTCTAATTCCCCCGGTTTATAAACAACTATTAATGGTACGTTTACGTTGTAGTAGTTGATGTCCTTTGGAGGCCATTAATGTTTCTTACCAGATTTTTCCCTTGTTTGTGTGATGCAGGATCTGCAGCATTCAGCTGTTGGCGTTCTTTCTGCGGTTTGAATCGTCCGCTTCCGTGTATAGCGTCACGTGTTCCTCTTCTACCAATCAAATTGCCGTATAGTCGAAAGGGCAAAATTTCAGCGTGTTTCCTCCCAAGAGTATGTCTGAGCGCTCTTTTCTTGGGCTATAGCAATATCCATGTACGTCTACGCGTTTCAGCCAGTCGTGGGCCTTTATCAAGATGACCTGGTCTCTCTTTATTGCGTCTTTTGTAGTATTTCTTGTAGCCTTCATGGGAGTTTTCTGCTGCAATTATGCTTTTTGATTGGTTCTGAGGCATGTCAATCCAGATTTCTTTATTCCTGTCTTGCTATTTTCTTAAAGGATACTTATCGTTGTTTCATGATATTGTATCAAGTTGCCTTATAATTTCATTGGATTTATTTTAGGGCAATGTATTGAAAGGGTTACTTATATATATTTGCCATTTGTAACATTTTATCTGTTTGCTAGAAAGATTTCATACATACCAAATCATGCAGACTTTGGAAATAATGCTTTGAAATCAAATCTATTTTGGCGATATGGGAAAATATGGTATATAAATACTGTCATTCTTTAACCCTTCTCATCATATATTAAGATGGCATTATTATGTTATTGGCTTATTCGTCATATAAATAATGCTTTCAAGTAAAGCCTATTTCTTTCATGTAATTAGCAAGAGTCCATGAGCTAGTGACGTATGGGATATACATTCCTACCAGGAGGGGCAAAGTTTCCCAAACCTCAAAATGCCTATAAATACACCCCTCACCACACCCACAATTCAGTTTTACAAACTTTGCCTCCCGTGGAGGTGGTGAAGTAAGTTTGTGCTAGATTCTACGTTGATATGCGCTTCGCAGCAGGCTGGAGCCCGGTTTTCCTCTCAGAGTGCAGTGAATGTCAGAGGGATGTGAAGAAGAGTATTGCCTATTTGAATTCAATGGTCTCCTTCTACGGGATCTATTTCATAGGTTCTCTGTTATCGGTCGTAGAGATTCATCTCTTACCTCCCTTTTCAGATCGACGATATACTCTTATATACCATTACCTCTACTGATTCTCGTTTCAGTACTGGTTTGGCTATCTACTATATGTAGATGAGTGTCCTGGGGTAAGTAAGTCTTATTTTTTGTGACACTCTAAGCTATGGTTGGGCACTTTATATATAAAGTTCTAAATATATGTCTTTAAACTTATATTTGCCTTGATTCAGGATGATCAATATTCCTTATTTCAGACAAGTCAGTTTCATTATTTGGGTTAATTGACTTTTTTTCCCTGTGGGCTGTTAGGCTCGCGGGGGCTGAAAATGCTTCAATTTATTGCGTCATTCTTGGCGCAGACTTTTTTGGTGCAAAATGTTTTTTTTGTCATTTCTGGCGTCATACTTGACGCCGGAAGTTGTTCGTGATTGCGTAATTTTTTTGACGTTTTGCGCCAAAAATTTCGGCGTTACCGGATGTGGCGTCATTCTTGGTGCCAAAAGATTTAAGGCACCAATAATGTGGGCGTCATTCTTGTCTCCACATTTTTTTCACATTATTTCAGTTTCATTTTTTCATTGCTTCTGGTTGCTAGAGGCTTATTCATTGGCATTCTTTCCCATTCCTGAAACTGTCATTTAAGGAATTTGATAATTTTGCTTTATATGTTGTTTTTTCTATTACATATTGCAAGATGTCTCAGATTGACCCTGGATCAGAATCTACTTCTGGAAAGACGCTGCCTGATGCTGGTTCTACCAAAGTTAAGTGCATTTGTTGTAAACTTGTGGTAACTGTTCCTCCGGCTGTAGTTTGTGATGAATGTCAGGATAAGCTTGCTAATGCAGATAGTATTTCCATTAGTAATATACCATTACCTGTTGCTGTTCCCTCAACATCTAATACTCAGGATGTTCCTGTTAATATAAGAGATTTTGTTTCTAAATCTATTAGGAAGGCTAAGTCTGTTATTCCTCCTTCCAGTAAACGTAAAAGGTCTTTTAAAACTTCTCATTTTTCAGATGAAATTTTAAATGACCGTCATCATTCTGATTTGTCTGTTTCTGATGAGGATGTTTCTGGTTCAGAGGATTCTGTCTCAGATATTGACACTGATAAATCTTCATATTTATTTAAGATGGAATTTATTCGCTCTTTACTTAAAGAAGTTTTAATCGCTTTAGAGATGGAGGAATCTAGTCCTCTTGATACTAAATCTACTAAGCATTTAAATTCGGTTTTTAAACCTCCTATGGTTATTCCAGAAGTTTTTCCTGTCCCTGATGCTATTTCTGAAGTAATTTCTAGGGAATGGAATAATATGGGTACTTCATTTACTCCTTCTCAAAGGTTTAAGAAATTGTATCCTGTGCCATCTGACAGATTAGAGTTTTGGGACAAAATCCCTAAAGTTGATGGGGCTATCTCTACTCTTGCTAAACGTACTACTATTCCTACGGCAGATAGTACTTCCTTTAAGGATCCTTTAGATAGGAAGATTGAATCCTTTCTAAGAAAAGCTTATTTATGTTCAGGTAATCTTCTTAGGCCTGCTATCTCTTTGGCTGATGTTGCTGCCGCTTCCACTTTTTGGTTGGAGGCTTTAGCACAACAAGTATCAGACCATAATACTCATAGCATTGTTAAACTCCTTCAACATGCTAATAACTTTATTTGTGATGCCATCTTTGATATCATTAGAGTTGATGTCAGGTATATGTATTTAGCTATTTTAGCTAGAAGAGCTTTATGGCTTAAAACTTGGAATGCAGATATGTCTTCTAAGTCAACTTTGCTTTCTCTTTCTTTCCAAGGTAATAAATTATTTGGTTCCCAGTTGGATTCTATTATTTCAACTGTTACTGGGAAAGGAATTTTTTTGCCTCAGGACAAAAAATCTAAAGGTAAATACAGGGCTCCTAATCGTTTTCGTTCCCTTCGTCAGAATAAGGAACAGAAGCCTGACCCTTCCTCTAAAGGAACGGTTTCTGTCTGGAAACCTTCTCCAATCTGGAATAAAACCAAGCCTTTTAGAAAGTCAAAACCAGCTCCCAAGTCCACATGAAGGTGCGGCCCTCATTCCAGCACAGCTGGTTACGATTTTTCAAAGACATTTGGATCAATTCGATTCACAGTCTTTGGATTCAGAACATTGTTTCACAAGGGTACAGAATAGGTTTCAAGGTAAGGCCACCTGCGAGGAGAATTTTTCTCTCTCGCATTCCAATAAACCCAGTGAAGGCTCAGGCATTTCTGAAATGTGTTTCAGATCTAGAGTTGGCTGGAGTAATTGTGCCAGTTCCAGTTCTGGAACAGGGTCTGTGGTTTTACTCAAATCTATTCATTGTACCAAAGAAGGAGAATTCCTTCAGACCAGTTCTGGATCTAAAGATATTGAATCGTTATGTAAGAATACCAACATTCAAAATGGTAACTATAAGGACTATTCTGCCTTTTGTTCAGCAAGGGCATTATATGTCCACAATAGATTTACAGGATGCATATGTTCATATTCCGATTCATCCAGATCACTTTCAGTTTCTGAGATTCTCTTTTCTAGACAAGCATTACCAGTTTGTGGCCCTTCCGTTTGGCCTAGCAACAGCTCCAAGGATCTTTTCAAAGGTTCTCGGTGCCCTTCTCTCTGTAATCAGAGAACAGGGTATTGCGGTATTTCCTTATTTGGACGATATCTTGGTACTTGCTCAGTCTTTACATTCTGCAGAATCTCACACGAATCAACTTGTGTTGTTTCTTCAAAGACATGGTTGGAGGATCAATTTACCAAAGAGTTTGTTGATTCCTCAGACAAAGGTAACCTTTTTGGGTTTTCAAATAGATTCAGTGTCCATGACCTTGTCTCTAACAGAAAAGAGACGTCTGAAATTGGTTTCAGCTTGTCGAAACCTTCAGTCTCAGTCATTCCCTTCGGTAGCTTTGTGCATGGAAATTCTAGGTCTCATGACTGCTGCATCGGACGCGATCCCTTTTGCTCGTTTTCACATGTGTCCTCTTCAGCTTTGTATGCTGAACCAGTGGTGCAGGGATTATACAAAGATATCACAATTAATATCCTTAAATCCCAATGTACGACACTCTCTGACGTGGTGGATAGATCACCATCGTTTAGTCCAAGGGGCTTCTTTTGTTTGTCCAACCTGGACTGTGATCTCAACAGATGCGAGTCTGTCAGGTTGGGGAGCTGTATGGGGATCTCTGACAGCGCAGGGGGTTTGGGAATCTCAGGAGGCGAGATTACCAATCAACATTTTGGAACTCCGTGCGATTTTCAGAGCTCTTCAGTTTTGGCCTCTTCTGAAGAGAGAATCGTTTATTTGTTTTCAGACAGACAATGTCACAACCGTGGCATATGTCAATCATCAAGGTGGGACTCACAGTCCTCAGGCTATGAAAGAAGTATCTCGGATACTTGTATGGGCAGAATCCAGCTCCTGTCTAATCTCTGCGGTTCACATCCCAGGTGTAGACAATTGGGAAGCGGATTATCTCAATCGCCAGACGTTACATCCGGGCGAATGGTCCCTTCACCCAGAGGTATTTCTTCAGATTGTTCAAATCTGGGGACTTCCAGAAATAGATCTAAACAAGAAACTTCCCAGGTATCTGTCCAGATCCAGGGACCCTCAGGCGGAGGCAGTGGACGCGTTGTTGCTTCCTTGGAATTATCATCCTGCCTATATCTTTCCGCCTCTAGTTCTTCTTCCAAAGGTGATTTCCAAAATTCTAATGGAACGTTCGTTTGTGCTGCTGGTGGCTCCAGCATGGCCTCACAGGTTTTGGTATGCGGATCTCATTCGGATGGCCAGTTGCCAACCTTGGACTCTTCCGTTAAGACCAGACCTTCTATCTCAAGGCCCTTTTTTCCATCAGGATCTCAAATCATTAAATTTGAAGGTATGGAAATTGAACGCTTGATTCTTAGTCATAGAGGTTTCTCTGACTCAGTAATTAATACTATGTTACAGGCTCGTAAATCTGTGTCAAGGAAGATTTATTATCGAGTCTGGAAGATTTACATTTCTTGGTGTTCTTCTCATAAATTCTCCTGGCATTCTTTCAGAATTCCTAGAATTTTACAGTTTCTTCAGGATGGTTTGGATAAAGGTTTGTCTGCAAGTTCTTTGAAAGGACAAATCTCTGCTCTTTTTGTTCTTTTTCACAGAAAGATTGCTAATCTTCCTGATATTCATTGTTTTGTACAGGCTTTGGTTCGTATCAAACCTGTCATTAAGTCAATCTCTCCTCCTTGGAGTCTTAATTTGGTTCTGAGGGCTTTAAAAGCTACTCCGTTTGAACCTATGCATTCTCTGGCCATTAAATTACTTTCTTGGAAAGTTCTGTTCCTTTTGGCCATCTCTTCTGCTAGAAGAGTTTCTGAATTATCTGCTCTTTCTTGTGAATCTCCTTTTCTGATTTTTCATCAGGATAAGGCAGTGTTGCGGACTTCATTTAAATTTTTACCTAAGGTTGTGAATTCTAACAACATTAGTAGAGAAATTGTGGTTCCTTCATTGTGTCCTAATCCTAAGAATTCAAAGGAGAGATCTTTACATTCTTTGGATGAAGTAAGAGCTTTGAAATATTATGTTGAAGCTACTAAAGATTTTAGAAAGACTTCTAGTCTATTTGTTATCTTTCCTGGGTCCAGAAAAGGTCAGAAGGCCTCCGCCATTTCTTTGGCGTCTTAGTTAAAGTCTTTGATTCATCATGCTTATGTAGAGTCGGGTAAATCCCCGCCTCAAAAAATTATGGCTCATTCTACTAGGTCAGTTTCTACTTCCTGGGCGTTTAGGAATGAAGCTTCTGTTGATCAGATTTGCAAAGCAGCAACTTGGTCTTCTTTGCATACTTTTACTAAATTCTAGCATTTTGATGTGTTTTCTTCTTCTGAAGCAGTTTTTGGTAGAAAAGTACTTCAGGCAGCTGTTTCAGTTTGATTCTTCTGCTTATAATTTCAGTTTTTTTCATTATTGAGATTAAAACTTTTGTTTTGGGTTGTGGATTATTATTATTTTTCAGTGGAATTGGCTGTCTTTATTTTATCCCTCCCTCTCTAGTGACTCTTGCGTGGAAGTTCCACATCTTGGGTATTTATTATCCCATACGTCACTAGCTCATGGACTCTTGCTAATTACATGAAAGAAAACATAATTTATGTAAGAACTTACCTGATAAATTCATTTCTTTCATATTAGCAAGAGTCCATGAGGCCCACCCTTTTTTGTGGTGGTTATGATTTTTTTGTATAAAGCACAATTATTCCAATTCCTTATTTTGATGCTTTCGCTCCTTTCTTATCACCCCACTTCTTGGCTATTCGTTAAACTGAATTGTGGGTGTGGTGAGGGGTGTATTTATAGGCATTTTGAGGTTTGGGAAACTTTGCCCCTCCTGGTAGGAATGTATATCCCATACGTCACTAGCTCATGGACTAATATGAAAGAAATTAATTTATCAGGTAAGTTCTTACATAAATTATGTTTTTTTATTATTATGAGGAAATCTTCATATTTAGATATTATTATTCTTTTGCTCCTATCATCATATATTATGATGACATTAACTAATTTGTCCTATAGTGTTGATATTATTATTAGCACGTGTAAGAGTGGATTCTACTAGATATGGCTAGGTCCAACTCACTTATATTCTCTCTTATATAATGATTTATATTATACGTATAAGCAGAGTCCAGCTCACTTGTATGTTGTTCTATCACTCTAGAGCTTTAATATTAAGAAATATATTAGAATTAGGAAGTAAATAAATTATGGAAGTATTACACATTCTTAGATCTCATATTGGGGATACGATTACTACACCTTTGTGATCTTAGAGGTTATATTATGGATAGAATTTATACATATTCTAAATATATAGCTAGGGGTGTTTTACACCTCTACTTATGTATGTAAACTAGACCTAGTAAGATTAAACATAGCCTAGATTACTTAACATAAGTTTTACATGAATTGATTAAGGTCCAGTTTTGCATTGAGACCCTCGGGTGTCAAACTACCAAATTCATATATAAGTTGGGCTTCTTGATATAGTAGTTTCTTTTCGTAGTTCCCACCCCTCCAGTCTTTTTCTACCTTTTTTATACCCCAGAATTTAAAATCTTTTACATCACTATTGTGTTTCTCTTTAAAGTGTTTCGATAGAAGATGTCCTTCAAAACCTCTTTTTATGTTGTTCATGTTCTCTCTAATTCTATCACGTAATATTCGCTGGGTTTGTCCTAGGTGTTGCATTTTACAAGGACATTGAATCAGTGGCGTCACTAGGGGGGTGCGGGGGGTGCGGGCCGCACCTGGGTGACACCCTCCAGGGGGGTGACACAAAAAAAAAATTTTTTTTTTTATTTTTTTTAAATTTTATTGAAATTCAAAGAAATACAATGTTGAGATGCATAGATTTTTTTATTAGAGGGGCTGGCATTTGTGAACATTGGTGGGACTGGGGAAGTTGTAGACACACAATTTTTTTGCCCCTTGAGCCAGTGCTGCAATTTCAACAAATAGTTTTCCCGGCTGCTTTTGCTTGTTTGTACTTTGCTTCTCCCCTGCCCAATTTCTCTATGAATGTTGTGGGCATGCTGTGGGGCTTGCAAAGTTGCGCTGCTAGCCTAAACCTGCCTGCCTATCTGTGCTCAGTGCTTAGTGACATGTGGAGCACTGGAGTCACTCACTGCTGTGCTGTCTCTCTAAACGGGAACTGGGAAATCATGAGGGGATGCCTGGCACCTGACCGCATGACTTTGACACTGTCTCTAAAGTGAAGGAGCCACGAATGATGCCCACCAGACCTTTACGGTTACGGTACACTAAGTGCACACTGAGCAGGTAGGAGGGCGGGCGGGGGTCTGGGGGTGGGCAGAGTGCAGAGGTGATTGGCCATAAGAAGCGTTAGGCACGCGGCCCGGGGCTGTGCACTGATAGACTTGGAACAGAGTCAGAGAGCAGAATTTTCATAGTTTGCACGCCTAAACCTTTTCTTCAGTGATTTATTTTAGAGTGCTCTGTTTATCTTTCATTTGATGCTCTGCTGAGCCAGGGAGCAGCTCTAGGCATGAGCTTTATAATTAATGCAGTGCAGTTTACATATTTTGTATGTGTGTGTCTGAGTTTTTGTGTGTGTGTGTGTCTGTGTTTTTGTGTGTGTGTTTTTGTGTGTGTGCCTGAGTGTGTTTCCGAGTTTTTGTGTGTGCATCTGAGTAGGTTTTTAAGTGTGTCTGAGTGTTTGTATGTGTGTGTGCCTGTGTTTTTGTGTGGGTCTGCTTTCTGGGGGGGAGGGTGACACCATAACTTACCGCACCGGGTGACACCAACCCTAGTGACGCCACTGCATTGAATTAAATAGATGATTCCTTTACTTGAGCATCTAATGGTGTCAACTGACATTCAAGCTGAGATATATATTTACTGTGATCAACAGAGATACACTTAAAGACCGTAATATATACGCTGCTTTATGCTTAGAAGATACTTTCGCTTTCACTGTGATCCACAGAGATACATTTAAAGACTACAATATATACGCTGCTTATTGCTTAGAGTCCATTTTTTTACATTTTTTAGTATCTTTATACCACCGGCGGTCTACATTTTTATTTATCACTTTTTTCTGTATGAATGGATTAGTGTGATTGTATTTGCTACGACTGGATTATACTGCATAGAGGAATAACTACTATATTGTCCCTAATAAATTATTCATTTAGATTTTCATTCTGGTTGATGTTGTTGCTCCTTAGCGCACTTTTTTATATATTAGATGTATCTTTCCTTTGGAGAGTTGTAGAGGCTTTCCTTTTTAAAGTTGCTTACACATCAGGGGGTTGACAGGTTACATACTGTGTTTTCCTTTAACTGCATGCTTAACCCATATTTAGACCGACTAAGTACTTTAAATAGACAGAGATATTTGCGAGAGGCCAAATTGGTCTCTAATTTTGCTAAAAAATTAAAACTCAGAGACATATGGAGACTTCAGCACCCGGAGGAAAGATCCTTTTCATATGAATCAAAAACGTTCAAAACGTTCTCAAGGATCGATATTTTTTAATTCACAAATCATTACTGGGTACTGAGGTCTCTTCTAAAATCTCTGACATACTCTTTTCAGATCACGCTGTTATCTCCTTTACTATTCAAACTGCCCCTAATTGGAAGGGACAAGCTGGGGAGTTTTTTTTCCTTCCTTTTTGCAATTTAATCTAAATTTCAGAAACTGGTTATCGCATAAATGGGGAGAATTCAAAAGTCAAAATATTGAATACCTGCCCAAAACAGAAATATTTTGAGAATCGGCAAAGGCCATCCTAAGAGGAGAAATTATTGCATATATGTCCAAAAGGAAAACAATATTACTAGAAGAGACTTTCAACTAGCAAACCAAGTCAAGAATAATTATGTAAAATATATAGAAAATCCCTCTAGAGATCATTGGTCGGCCTATCAAAAAGCTAAAAACGAAAGGGAGATCTTTCTTAATCAACAAACAATACAAAAAGATATTAAATATAATTCAATCTATAATAGGTTTTCCCTGAAATCAATGAACGTTTTAGCAAAAATAGCTAAATCTATTGGTCACAAACCTCAGAATTACTGAGTTCCATTTTTTATACTTCTATAAAATTAACACCCACACAGGCCCTTCTTCATGAACCCCTGCCTGGGCTGGGCAAATCAAGAAATAAACTCTTGTTCTTTATCTGTACAATAGTCAGATTAACTATAGCTCGATACTGGAAGTTATTGGTTACAATCTTTCAGATTATTTTGAACAAAATAGCCTACTACTACCAAATGAGCAGTAATTCTGCCGACCTTTTAGACACTAAGGCCTAGATTTAGAGTTCGGCGGTAGCCGTCAAAACCAGCGTTAGAGGCTCCTAACGCTGGTTTTGGGCGCCCGCTGGTATTTGGAGTCAGTGATTAAAGGGTCTAACGCTCACTTTTCAGCCGCGACTTTTCCATACCGCAGATCCCCCTACGCCATTTGCATAGCCTATCTTTTCAATGGGATCTTTCTAACGCCGGTATTTAGAGTCGTTTCTGCAGTGAGCGTTAGAGCTCTAACGACAAGATTCCAGCCGCCTGAAAATAGCAGGAGTTAAGAGCTTTCTGGCTAACGCCGGTTTATAAAGCTCTTAACTACTGTACCCTAAAGTACACTAACACCCATAAACTACCTATGTACCCCTAAACCGAGGTCCCCCCACATCGCCGCCACTCGATTAAAATTTTTAACCCCTAATCTGCCGACCGCCACCTACGTTATACTTATGTACCCCTAATCTGCTGCCCCTAACCCCGCCGACCCCTATATTATATTTATTAACCCCTAACCTGCCCCCCACAACGTCGCCGCCAGCTACTTACAATAATAATATATATAATATATATATATAATAATAATCTGCCCTCCCTAACATCGCCGACACCTAACTTCAATTATTAACCCCTAAACTTCCGATCGGAGCTCACCGCTACTATAATAAATGGATTAACCCCTAAAGCTAAGTCTAACCCTAACACTAACACCCCCCTAAGTTAAATATAATTTTTATCTAACAAAATAAATTAACTCTTATTAAATAACTTATTCCTATTTAAAGCTAAATACTTACCTGTAAAATACATCCTAATATAGCTACAATATAAGTTATAATTATATTATAGCTATTTTAGGATTAATATTTATTTTACAGGCAACTTTGTAATTATTTTAACCAGGTACAATAGCTATTAAATAGTTAAGAACTATTTAATAGTTACCTAGTTAAAATAATAACAAATTTACCTGTAAAATAAATCCTAACCTAAGTTATAATTAAACCTAACACTACCCTATCAATAAAATAATTAAATAAACTACCTACAATTACCTACAATTAACCTAACACTACACTATCAATAAATAAATTAAACACAATTGCTACAAATAAATACAATTAAATAAACTAGCTAAAGTACAAAAAATAAAAAAGAACTAAGTTACAGAAAATAAAAAAATATTTACCAACATAAGAAAAATATTACAACAATTTTAAACTAATTACACCTACTCTAAGCCCCCTAATAAAATAACAAAGCCCCCCAAAATAAAAAATTCCCTACCCTATTCTAAATTAAAAAAGTTACAAGCTCTTTTACCTTACCAGCCCTGAACAGGGCCCTTTGCGGGGCATGCCCCAAGAATTTCAGCTCTTTTGCCTGTAAAAGAATAAATACAATACCCCCCCCCAACATTACAACCCACCACCCACATACCCCTAATCTAACCCAAACCCCCCTTAAAGAAACCTAACACTAAGCCCCTGAAGATCTTCCTACCTTGTCTTCACCATCCAGGTATCACCGATCCGTCCTGGCTCCAAGATCTTCATCCAACCCAAGCGGGGGTTGGCGATCCATAATCCGGTGCTCCAAAGTCTTCCTCCTATCCGGCAAGAAGAGGACATCCGGACCGGCAAACATCTTCTCCAAGCGGCATCTTCGATCTTCTTCCATCCGGTGCGGAGCGGGTCCATCTTGAAGCAGGCGACGCGGATCCATCCTCTTCTTCCGATGTCTCCCGACTAATGACGGTTCCTTTAAGGGACGTCATCCAAGATGGCGTCCCTCGAATTCCGATTGGCTGATAGGATTCTATCAGCCAATCGGAATTAAGGTAGGAATTTTCTGATTGGCTGATGGAATCAGCCAATCAGAATCAAGTTCAATCCGATTGGCTGATCCAATCAGCCAATCAGATTGAGCTCGCATTCTATTGGCTGTTCCGATCAGCCAATAGAATGCGAGCTCAATCTGATTGGCTGATGGGATCGGCCAATCGGATTGAACTTGATTCTGATTGGCTGATTCCATCAGCCAATCAGAAAATTCCTACCTTAATTCCGATTGGCTGATAGAATCCTATCAGCCAATCGGAATTCGAGGGACGCCATCTTGGATGACGTCCCTTAAAGGAACCGTCATTAGTCGGGAGACATCGGAAGAAGAGGATGGATCCGCGTCGCCTGCTTCAAGATGGACCCGCTCCGCACCGGATGGAAGAAGATCGAAGATGCCGCTTGGAGAAGATGTTTGCCGGTCCGGATGTCCTCTTCTTGCCGGATAGGAGGAAGACTTTGGAGCACCGGATTATGGATCGCCAACCCCCGCTTGGGTTGGATGAAGATCTTGGAGCCAGGACGGATCGGTGATACCTGGATGGTGAAGACAAGGTAGGAAGATCTTCAGGGGCTTAGTGTTAGGTTTCTTTAAGGGGGGTTTGGGTTAGATTAGGGGTATGTGGGTGGTGGGTTGTAATGTTGGGGGGGGGGGGGGTATTGTATTTATTCTTTTACAGGCAAAAGAGCTGAAATTCTTGGGGCATGCCCCGCAAAGGGCCCTGTTCAGGGCTGGTAAGGTAAAAGAGCTTGTAACTTTTTTAATTTAGAATAGGGTAGGGAATTTTTTATTTTGGGGGGCTTTGTTATTTTATTAGGGGGCTTAGAGTAGGTGTAATTAGTTTAAAATTGTTGTAATATTTTTCTTATGTTGGTAAATATTTTTTTATTTTCTGTAACTTAGTTCTTTTTTATTTTTTGTACTTTAGCTAGTTTATTTAATTGTATTTATTTGTAGCAATTGTGTTTAATTTATTTATTGATAGTGTAGTGTTAGGTTAATTGTAGGTAATTGTAGGTAGTTTATTTAATTATTTTATTGATAGGGTAGTGTTAGGTTTAATTATAACTTAGGTTAGGATTTATTTTACAGGTAAATTTGTTATTATTTTAACTAGGTAACTATTAAATAGTTCTTAACTATTTAATAGCTATTGTACCTGGTTAAAATAATTACAAAGTTGCCTGTAAAATAAATATTAATCCTAAAATAGCTATAATATAATTATAATTTATATTGTAGCTATATTAGGATGTATTTTACAGGTAAGTATTTAGCTTTAAATAGGAATAAGTTATTTAATAAGAGTTAATTTATTTCGTTAGATAAAAATTATATTTAACTTAGGGGGGTGTTAGTGTTAGGGTTTAATCCATTTATTATAGTAGCGGTGAGCTCCGATCGGAAGTTTAGGGGTTAATAATTGAAGGTAGGTGTCGGCGATGTTAGGGAGGGCAGATTAGGGGTTAATACTATTTATGATAGGGTTAGTGAGGCGGATTAGGGGTTAATAACTTTATTATAGTAGCGCTCAGGTCCGCTCGGCAGATTAGGGGTTAATAAGTGTAGGCAGGTGTCGGCGACGTTGAGGGGGGCAGATTAGGGGTTAATAAATATAATATAGGGGTCGGCGATGTTAGGGGCAGCAGATTAGGGGTACATAGGGATAACGTAGGTGGCGGCGTTTTACGGAGCGGCAGATTAGGGGTTAAAAGTGTAATGCAGGGGTCAGCGATAGCGTGGGCGGCAGAATAGGGGTTAATAAGTGTAAGGTTAGGGGTGTTTAGACTCGGGGTACATGTTAGAGTGTTAGGTGCAGACGTAGGAAGTGTTTCCCCATAGGAAACAATGGGGCTGCGTTAGGAGCTGAACGCGGCTTTTTTGCAGGTGTTAGGTTTTTTTTCAGCTCAAACAGCCCCATTGTTTCCTATGGGGGAATCGTGCACGAGCACGTTTTTGAGGCTGGCCGCGTCCGTAAGCAGCTCTGGTATCGAGAGTTGCATTTGCGGTAAAAATGCTCTACGCTCCTTTTTTGGAGCCTAACGCAGCATTTGTTTGAACTCTCGATACCAGAGTTAATTTTATGGTGCGGCCAGAAAAAAGCCCGCGGAGCGTTAACAGCCCTTTTACCGCCGAACTCTAAATCTAGGCCTATAGAACCATGGCCGGACTTTTAGCCGACGGATATTTGGCTGACGGACATGTGGCCAACACACAAGTGGCTGTCAGATAACAGTCCGGCCACGAGATAGATAGATAGATTTGATAGATAGATAGATACATAAATTAGATAGATAGATTAATAGATGTGATAGATAAATTTGATAGATTCGATAGATAGATAGATAGATAGATAGATAGATAGATAGATAGATAGATTTGATAGATAATTTCCCAGACAGAGAATTACAAGACGTGCAGGCTGGGACCCATGGTAAGGTTCCCAGAGGCAGTTGCGGCGCCCAAGAACAGAGCACTCTGGAGCATATCTGCCCTCGGCCGAAATCGGAACATTCTTCGTCATTCTGTCTGTCGGCCAAATGTCCGTCTGACAGAAGGCTGTCTGCCAAATGTCCGACTGCATTTTGTCAGAGCACCCTAAAGAACAGTTTATCTCCATATGGGAACCATGGATTATGTACTCAGAGTCTAGCACTAGAAGGTAATAAAGCACAAATACACTTTACCACATTGGTTTGCCTGTGCTACGTATTAGTTACTATGGGTTAGATAAGATTGTTGCTACTATACTGGAAGCATTGCTCAAGAATAGATGCTAAAGCTGTATGCACAAGGTTTTTTTAACATGGTTGTTCATCATAGTTGTAGAAGTGAAGGTTTGATTAGTGGAAACCCCCTTTGGGTCGGGACAACAATGATGTGAAGGAGGCACTTTACTTTCTGACCTGGAGTGCATATTGTAATGACCAACTATTTTTCCTTCCATACGCCATTGGCTGTGACTTGTTATCTATGACTGTGACCTGTACCTGTAAGATTCATTTACTGTTATATTACTGTTGTGATGTATACTTGAGGAACAAAATAATAAAAATCTTTTTTCAATTAAAAATAGCTAAATCTAGGAAAAGGAACAACTTTATCGGTTCAATTACAGTTGACGGGATCAATTTCAGCTCTCCAAAGGATATTCTGACCCAGTTTCATAAATTCTTTCAGAATTTATATGCTGCTGATACACTCAACCTAGAGGCTAAAAATAGCTTTTGGCAGAAAGTCAATTTACCAAAATTATCCCCAGATCAGGTGTCAGTATTGGGCAGAGATATTTACTTGGAAGAGGTCACACAAGCTATTCGCAATTCAACAAATGGTAAAGCCCCCGGTCCAGACCAAATACCTATAGAATTCTATAAAATATTAGAGGAATAAATCTCCCCCCTCTTGGTCCAACTTTTTAACAATTATTTAATCCAAGGTATTAGACCTTCAAGATACTTCACTGCTTCCAATGTAACCCTTATTCCTAAAAAAGATAAAGATAGATAGATAGATAGATAGATACATAAATTAGATAGATAGATTAATAGATGTGATAGATAAATTTGATAGATTCGATAGATAGATAGATTTGATAGATAATTTCCCAGACAGAGAATTACAAGACGTGCAGACTGGGACCCATGGTAAGGTTCCCAGAGGCAGTTGTGGCGCCCAAGAACAGAGCACTCTGGAGCATATCTGCCCTCGGCCGAAATCGGAACATTCTTCGTCATTCTGTCTGTCGGCCAAATGTCCGTCTGACAGAAGGCTGTCTGCCAAATGTCCGACTGCATTTTGTCAGAGCACCCTAAAGAACAGTTTATCTCCATATGGGAACCATGGATTATGTACTCAGAGTCTAGCACTAGAAGGTAATAAAGCACAAATACACTTTACCACATTGGTTTGCCTGTGCTACGTATTAGTTACTATGGGTTAGATAAGATTGTTGCTACTATACTGGAAGCATTGCTCAAGAATAGATGCTAAAGCTGTATGCACAAGGTTTTTTTAACATGGTTGTTCATCATAGTTGTAGAAGTGAAGGTTTGATTAGTGGAAACCCCCTTTGGGTCGGGACAACAATGATGTGAAGGAGGCACTTTACTTTCTGACCTGGAGTGCATATTGTAATGACCAACTATTTTTCCTTCCATACGCCATTGGCTGTGACTTGTTATCTATGACTGTGACCTGTACCTGTAAGATTCATTTACTGTTATATTACTGTTGTGATGTATACTTGAGGAACAAAATAATAAAAATCTTTTTTCAATTAAAAATAGCTAAATCTAGGAAAAGGAACAACTTTATCGGTTCAATTACAGTTGACGGGATCAATTTCAGCTCTCCAAAGGATATTCTGACCCAGTTTCATAAATTCTTTCAGAATTTATATGCTGCTGATACACTCAACCTAGATGCTAAAAATAGCTTTTGGCAGAAAGTCAATTTACCAAAATTATCCCCAGATCAGGTGTCAGTATTGGGCAGAGATATTTACTTGGAAGAGGTCACACAAGCTATTCGCAATTCAACAAATGGTAAAGCCCCCGGTCCAGACCAAATACCTATAGAATTCTATAAAATATTAGAGGAATAAATCTCCCCCCTCTTGGTCCAACTTTTTAACAATTATTTAATCCAAGGTATTAGACCTTCAAGATACTTCACTGCTTCCAATGTAACCCTTATTCCTAAAAAAGATAAAGATCCTAACTTTATGGTCTCTTACCGACCAATATCTTTGCTCAATACTGACTACAAACTATTAACAAATATCATATTATTAACAAAAAGACTAAAACCTATTATTGGAGGAATAATAGACCCAGAACAAACTGGGTTTATGTCAGGGAGATCTTCTCAAAAGAACATTAGATTAGCCATGGTTCTAATTGAACATTTTACATCCCTCCTTAAAAATAGAAAAAATTGAAGAAGACTTTGCACTGCTCACTATTGATGCAGTCAAAGCCTTTGACTCAATATCCTGTGTGCGGTGCAGCTAAACCTGCAAGACTCGTAATACCAGCGGTAGTGAAAAAGAGCCTTAACGCTGCTTTTTCACCCATACCGCAAAACTCGTAATCTAGCTGTTAAATTTTAATCATTTCAGTGAAAGCTTTCAAAATGTAACCAAATTTACAAAAGGAATTTCCTTTAGAGAAGCACACATTAGAATATTAAATAGATCATACATTACTCAGAAGAAGATGGCTAAATGGTATCCCTCGAGCAACAATGTCTGCTCTAGGTGTAGCAGACCAGCTGCTTATCTCTTACATGCCTTTTTATTTGTCCCAAAATTCAGAAACTTTGGTTATAAGTAACATTTTGGCTAAATAGATTTCTTCCTATCAAAATCAACTTGGATATTCAATTAGTGTTCTTCCTTGCGATACCACGCAGCCCTCAAACACACACAGCTAATTAGTTTAGCAATCTTAGTCGCAAGACAAATGATCTTAAGATCTTGGAAAGACCATAAAGCTCCAACAATTGTGGCCTTTATTAAAAATATGCTATATCAAATGGCAGCTGAACAACAAGATCCACTAATACATACAGATAACAAATTAAAACTCTTTCTCCTCAAGTGGGAGAAAGTTTTACTATCCCTCCCAATAGATACGCAAATTCAGGTTCTGCATCCTTTCCGTACCTCCTCTCTCTTCCTCCAACTGTTGCAGTTGGATTGCTTTCCGCCATATTGGCGGCAAAATTTGACATAACTCTGGGAGTGGCTTTTCCCCCTTTTCTTTTTTTATTTATTTCTTTTATTTTTTTTCTTCTCTTCTTCCCCTCTCTTTTTCTCTCCTTTTGATTGTTGTTGTATTTATGTTTTGATTGTATTTACAGTTTAAAAAAATGATCCATTTTTGGCCTTGACAATGTATTTTTGACGGATTACTTATTGAGATAAAAGGCTAAGATGTACAATTTTGGTTCATTTTGCAATGGAAGATTATTGGCTTAAAATGTCATCTTTTCTTTTTTTTATGATATAATAATAATATCGCATTCAAAAGTCATGATTTGTACTTTGTTGTATTTCATTTAGATGTAAAAATGATTTGTTCTTAGCCTTGACAATGTATTCTTTGACGGATTACTTATTAAAATAGAAGGTTAAGATGTTCAATTGTTGATTTATTTTGTAAACAGATGATTATTACCTTAAATGTTATTCTTAAATGATATAATTGTAATATTATATACAATAATTATATACATGAGTGCGCGCAAACAGGCACAACCGTACAACCAGGCACTATCACAGCCTCGGAGAAACTTGTAACGGTGCCTTCCGCCTTACCCACCGGCGAACATGTAAGGAGGCACCCCTGGTCGCATGACAGAGCCCCCCACCAAGGAGCAGCCTCTGGACGTGAACCCGGGAAGGCCTGTCAGGATGTCTCCGATGAAAGGCACGCACCTTGGTAGCAGCATGGAAATTATCAACAGGTTCCCAGGAACGTTCCTAGGGACCATAACCTTTCCAATAGACAAGATATAAGATATTCTAGACGACCCCTTCTCCTACGAGAGTCTAGAATGTCTTGGACTTTGTATTCTTCATCGTTATTCACCAGTACAGGAGGAGGAGGATCTGCCACCCGACCAAAGGATTAGCAGAAAAGGGTTTCATCAGTAACACATGAAAGACATGATGTATTTTAAGGGAGTCGGGAAGTTACAGTTTGATAGCAACATCATTAATCACTTTATCAACGGGGGGGGGAATGAACTTCCGGGCTGCGGCAATGATAGGTTGCATATCTGCTTGCTGCTCCAGACCTTGAATCTAAACTTCACAAAACTACCTTCTTCCGCTTTGTTAAGTGCAGATTAGCACCAAATATTTTATAGGAAAGAAAACTCTCTAGATCACAACTACTCTCTTTAACATCGGAGACAGTTTTAGCTGCCGGGATATATCACCGGAGGTTGTGGCCTCCTGCAAGACCTCCCAGCAGAGTACCCTCGTGTCTCTGTCGTTATTCGCAGTGTCATCTTGCAAATCACTGCCTAAAACGTACATCAAACGCAAGGTACTTGTTGTTGGCTTATCACCATGCGGCACTTGGAGAGACCCTACAGGCCACTTTCAGCCTCTCCAAACTAGCTGATGACCTTGTTTTTTCATCCGCCTGTAATCGCGATGCTGCCGATGTGGGATCCCATCTACAACCACCCGCCATTACATGCACAGAGGGAAATTTGGAAACTGACAGGGGGGCACTGAGCATAAAGACTAGGTACAGCAAAGAGGCAGAATCCCTAAGTTCACTTAAAAAGCCGTACAAGATTGTATCTACAGTTGGCGGTCAGCGGAAAGGCTATGCTACCCTCTCAATATCATCTTCTATAAAGGCCCCTGCTGTTACCTTCACTAGGATTCGAGATCTCCACATCAAGCATTCTAGTCCCACAGTGTTAGCGATGAGACCGGGCCTACTACTGCTAACGAGGTGCAGCACCCACGATGTTCCAGGCCACATCCTCCCTGGTACAGAGACGCTTTTTCCGCCCTTTACCCCACAACAATATAAGAGAACATTCAACAGAAATGGAGTGGGGTAAACTTATACAGCGAGCCATTTTGCTAAGCGACATTCTCTTTTCTCAATGTTTATAAAGGTCTCTGATTTAAGGGACTCTATGAACTATTGCTGAGTTTCTATACATGCCGTAGCACCTGGTGAAAGTTAGTATAAGTTGCGTTTTTTCTTTTATTAAAGTTTATTCAGCACTATGTGGAGTTATACTTATAGGTTAATGTATATCTTATTGTCTCCTCGTGCAATTAGACCATGTTATGTGCTTATAATGTTGAGGTTTCGCATATACCATAGATACTAGTGAAAGTTAATAGATACTATTTTTAAGTGTAATTTGGTTTACACTGTATGGAGTTAAACTCTTCAGCCAACGCATACCTTATTATTTCCGTGTGTCATAGGAGCAAGTTATGCATTTAAAATATTTTTCCAAGCCTTCTCCTCAAATCCCTATCACTTTTCCCTTTTTAATCTGTGCCATCTGTGGCCGAGATGGCATGGTTTGCTTATTTACGGCTAGATTTGGAGTTTGGCGGTAGATGGGGTGCTAACGCTACGCGTGGTTTATGTCTAACGCACGGCATTGTTTGACTCCGGTATTTAGAGTTCAAACAAAACCTTCTAACGATACTCCTAACGCGTGTATTTCACACGCGGAATCATGCCCGCGTTAGACAGTCTCCCATAGAGATCAATGGAAAAGCAAACAAACACGCTTTTTTCACCTAACACTCGATCTCGCGAGAAATACGCACAGCTCGGTCATATGACGCATACCACATCATGCACAACAATAACACGCCGCAAATGTCACAACAACAATCACTAAACAAAGCACATAAGCATTACACATTCACAAGCGGGGGGAATTTTAATTAAATAAAATACAGGGAATACGCATATACTTTAAGATGCGGAAATACGCAAAATAACAACAAGGAAAATAAAAAAAATACATACACTAGCAAAATAATCGCATTCAATATCACTATATATTAGGACAAACATACATATACAACACTTCACTAATACCACACCATCGCAAATTCACATTTAAACATAATACTGTTGGTCAATGTTATAGAAAACGAGCACTATGACATCATCGCATTCTACACATTCCACAAATACTAACTCAAAATGAGCATGCGCAAATTCACACACCTAATACACATTGCACAAATACTAATTGCTAATAAAGCACACCTGAACACAATTTACAACACAAATCGGTACATCATTAAACATTTACACAGGGTATATAAGCACCACACAAGCATGGCTTCTTTGACTGTGTTGCTGGTGGATCTTTGGAGATTGGAGGTTTAAGATTAGAGAGTTTGTGCATTATTGTGAGTGAGTTAGTGTTAGTGTGAGAGAGTCAGTTGTTAGTGTTAAGGCTGTGACACACTGCAAGCGATGCGGCGCGAGGCAAAGCAGCTGCTTTGCTCCGCGACGCATCGCTTCTGAAGTTCAAATATTTCATCTCTGAGCGCTTAGCTACGCGACCTGACGCATCAGAGTGCTCAGAGATGAAAAGGCAAGACACACTGAGCGCGCACAGCTGCATTTACACGCTGCGCGTCGCTCTGCTTGCAGTGTGTCACAGCCTTTATCGTGAGTGAGTTAGTGGGAGTGGGAGTTAGTGGTAGTGGGAGAGAGTCAGTTAGTGGGAGCGTGAGTGAGTTAGTGGTAGTGGGAGTTAGTGAGAGTTAGTGGTAGTGTGATAGAGTCAGTTAGTGGGAGCGTGAGTTAGTGGTAGTGGGAGTTAGTGAGAGTTAGTGGTAGTGGGAGTTAGTGAGAGTTAGTGGTAGTGTGAGTTAGTGAGAATTAGTAGTAGTGTGAGTTAGTGAGAATTAGTAGTAGTGTGAGTTAGCGAGCGAGTGCTTTTTCTGTACACTTAACACATTTACACGCAAACACATTCAATACATACATACACTTATCAATAACACTACATACACTCCATACCCCATACCCTCTCATACTACACTCCATACCCCATTCCCTGTAGTCCCATTCCCTTTCATCCCATTTACTCTTATCCCATACCCCATCCCCTAGTTACATTTAGTTTACATATCCTCCTTTTAGTCTTCTTCATTTTGTTCAATTAAATACTCCTTACCCTCTTTTATTTATATCCCTTTCACACTTTCAGCACTTATTTTGGTCTTTTTAGTTCTTTATTTTGACCCCCTTTCATTTGATCACACTCACTTTTTGTTTGCTTAGTTGGGGTTTAGTTTAGGGAAGAGATGGAGGCCAGGCAGGGGAGAGGTAGAGGGGGGAGGAGAGGGAGGGGGAGAGGAACAGGGCAGGAAGGGGGGCAGGAAGCGGGGGTGGAAGCGGTGGGTGGACCCAGCCACTTGGTTCAAGATGAACAAGTGGCTGGGCCCAGTGGCGGACAGAGTAGGGCTTCACAGTCCGGGAAACAGAGGGCATCGTCACAGGGGAAGGCCAAGGCGACTAGGGAGGCGAGGTTTTCGATGGAGGAGAAGGAGGCCCTCGTAGAAGCCTATATGGCCAGGTATAGGAGGCTGCAGCATCAGAAGACCACCCCGACTGAGAAGAGGAAGCTCTGGCATGAGATAAGGAATGCAGTCAATGCAGTGGGTGGCCGGAACAGAGATATGGACTCTATTAAACATTGATACCGGGACTGCAAGATGGATCTTAAGAAAAAGTTAAGCCTGGAGGCCTGACATGCCGCAGGAACCGGTGGCGGCCCTGCACTGGAAATCGATTACTGCCGATGGGAGGAAATGTTGCGTCCCAGCATCTCCGAGGTGGATGTAGTCGTATCGGAGGAATTGATACCGGGAACCTGCCATTCTCATCTGACGGTAAGCTCATTTAAGAATAAATTCACATACGAATGTATTTCAAGGGACACTATACGCAAACCTTTACTTTCATGATTGAGGTAGAGAATACAATTTGACAAAACATTCAAATTTACTTATATTACCTAATTTGATTCATTCTTTAGATATACTTTAATGAAGAAATAGCCATGCACACGGTGAACCAATCACAGGAGGCAGCTATATGCAGCTACCAATCAGCAGCTTATAAGCATATTTAGATATGCTTTTCAGCAAAGAATATCCAGAGAATGAAGATAATTAGATAAGAAAAGTACATTAGAAAGTTGATTATAATTGTATGCTTCGAAATCATGAAAGATAAAACATTGGGTTTCATGTCCCTTTAAGGATCAGATTAATGCTATTACGTTGTTTACACGCATTCACAATTACTTTGCGGTTACATCAGTATCTAGGCTATAGGTTAGGTGTGCATTTAAACAGACTGAAAACAAACGCTAAAACATTCAGATTGACCAGAGATATCACAAACACGGTTTAGAAAATGCGGAAATCGTATTGATTGTTAGATTTCAAAGTGGATTAATGAGGCTGCATTTGTAATTGTATCGTAAGCTAAGTCATTTAAAGCTTTATTTGGAAATATGCTAATATATACATTTCTTTCTTTTTCAAATATACAGAGTCTGGGGAGGAGGCAGCACAGCAAATACAGGTTCCTCCTTTTCCCCGGGATGAGAGTGGTGGGGATGAATCTCCACCTCGGAGGGAAGAGGACCCCCGTGACGAAGAGGCCACGGAAGCAGAGGAAGAGGCCCCGGAAGCAGAGGAAGAAGCCCCGGAAGCAGAGGAAGAGGCCGCGGAACCAGAGGCCCCTCAAGAACCCGCACCCCGCCGTGCACGGGCACCCCGCCAAGCACAACAAGAGGAAATAGCGGAGGTGCGGGTTCTACTAGACTACATTGACCAGATGCGTAACTCCCGGATGCAAAATATAGAAGGCAGAACTAGAATTCTTGAAGGACAAAACAAAATCATTGAAGGCCAAAACCAAATAATAAACATCCTTACTCGAATAGAAGAAGGCCAAAACAGAACCTTTAATCTCCAACAAGAGATGTTTAATTTCTTCCGGGAGGCGCATGCTGGTCTGCCTCCTGCTGGTCTGCCTCCTGGTCCGCCTCCTGCTGCTGGGCCTCCAGCTGCTGGGCCTCCTGCTGCTGGGCCTCCTGCTGCCGGGCCATCTTCTCCTGCCGGGCCATCTTCTCCTGCCGGGCCATCTTCTCCTGCCGGGCCATCTCCTCCTCCTCACCTTGGTCGTCCCAGTACTCTTCCTTCCACTCTTCCCACAACATATCCAATGAGAACTCGTCTGAGTCGGCAGTTGACCCTCCCAGAGCCTCAGCCCCGTGGGAAGAGGGGAAGGAAGAGGAAGTAAGTATTTGTTTTCATGTTTAATGTTATTTTTATTTAATGTGTAATGGATAGGTATGTAATGATGTGGTTTTCATACACTTGTGGACCACACTCTGTATATAATCTACTTCTATGGGACCGGGTCCATGGAGGCAGATTGTTTGCAGAGTGTGGGTTATAAGTGTGTGAAAACCACATCACATACCTATCCTTGTTCATGATATTGATTGGTTTCTGTGATGTGATGTCCAAACTGTTTCCCGAATCGCAAACAAAATTACCATTACAATTATCCATGTTATGCATATTACTGTTTGAATGCCAATAACACAGCTTAAAGGGACAGTCAGAAAATTATTGATTACAAAGAAAACACTGTATTACGCATTATCAAGTTGGAAACAACAAAACATGGAGAAATACGTGTGACTTATGTGCTTACCCTTGTATCTATGCCTATGAAAAATGACCACTTATTTGTTGTTCTGACATAACAACATTTTAGACATCAATGATCAATACATGTTAAATATGCTGTATGAGCACAAGGTTTTAGATATACAAATGCTATCCAAATGCCCTCTAGTGGTCAAATTGCATAATGATTACATGCACTCTTAGCTCTAAGAAATGAGCCCACAAACCTCATAGGTTTAGCTAGCAAATTAAAATAAACACAGACAAATGATTAATTGGTGAGAAACCTTTGATATCATTGCTATTACAAAATTGACTTTTATAATAATGCAAAACATGATTTGTTTTCTAAACTGTCCCTTTAACAAAATTACATATGCTAACATATATTTGTAGATTGTTGGTATATCTACATGTACTTGTTCAAACAATAAATATTGAAAACAGATTTTTATTGACGTGTTAAATAAAGTCTATTTTCTTAAAGAGACATTATTGTGTTAATTTATTTTTATAAAGACATTTGTTTTAACAATGAATATGGTTTAAAGTCCTTTTAGGAGTGGGGGGTGAAAATATGCTAACAATAATATATTTGGAGATTAACCAATGTGGAACTCATACATGATACAAAAATCAACATTTGCATTAAAGGGACAGTATACTATATTTGTAACAGAACTGTATGTAATAGACACTACTAGAAACAACAAGATTAACATATACTGATATCAATATTACAAAGCTTTAAACACTTTCAAAGAAAATCGGGTTAGCTCTATTGAAAATATAGATGAACCCCCATTACAACCCTAAAACAAGACAATACCCCATCATTAACATATGAAAAGACCCTTTACACAAACAGGAGAAAGCTGGAGATGGTACTCACATGAAACTTAGAGGCTTGGCGAGGAGTCTGAAAATTAGTTACATTTTATTTGAACAGAAGCAAAATGAGACGTGTATTTGTTAAACAATGGACTATCTAACTAGAGACAAAATAAAATATTTTGATTTATAATGTGAGTGTCTAATGAACCTTTAATAAAATATACAACGAAATTACATTTAGAAGAAGTCGGCATCATATATTTAGCATATGATAAAGATAAATGCATATTGATTACTTTATTCTAACACAATAGCGCATATTTATGAATTAGATATCTTTAACATTAAACACAACAGTCATTTTTCATAAAAAGGAACATATTGTTGACAAACATATTAAACAACATGGACTATAGAGATTTGCACTTGCCTCGAAATATCTTATGCATGAAAACATTTTGCTTGCGTTCGTTTATTCAACCAGACATCCAGCAAAAGAGAATGTGGTGGTCTTTATCAGCTATGGGTCAACAATGTAACATGATGCAAACAATCCATATTCGCCATGTTTTTAAACTTGTCTTCTCATTCACAAACGTGTTTAACGTGCACAAACAAATATTGCGGGACTACGTAATACAATCAGATGTTTTTTTACTTTTGCATGTGACGTCTTAATTAACATGGCGCTTCCTTGATCACGTAAGAACGCAATCCAATAAAAGGCACATTCTTGATCACGTAAGAATGCAATCCAATAAAAGGCACATTCTTGATCACGTAAGAACGCAAACCAAAAAAAGGCGCATCCTTGATCGCGTAAAAACGCCATCCAATAAAAGGTGCATCCTTGATCGCGTAAAAACGTCAATCAATACAAGGAATCATTGGACAGCCTGGCAGGTGACGTCTTCAGCAACATGGCGCATCCGAGATCGCTGAAAAACCGCAGCCAATACAAGGACTCAGTTGACAGCTTGGCATATCACTAAGAAACGTATTTATATTTTAGTAACTAGTATGTGTCTAGATTGCTATCTAGGAATGTCACGAAATCATGAATCATCTTTTCGGACTTGACTGTCCCTTTAACTATAGCTATGGTGTATATCTTTAACATTTAAAAGATACACATGAGAAATACATATGCCATTGATGTTTTAAGATATGTTTAGATTGTTTTGGAATAACAATAATGACACATGTATTGATCAAACGTGTCATTTATTCAAGTTGAAATATGGTCAGCCTACCTATAGCCATATATGGGAGGAGAAGTATTTTTTAACAATATTCCTCATCTAAAATATGCGCATTACACACAGAGATTGATTTGGTTACACTTTTACAATAAGATAGAATTGAAAATGAAATACATGTGCTGTCAACATTACAATAAGATTGTTTATTAATAAGATTATATGTCCTTGTTCATGTAAAAAGGACAAAAACGCTTTAGAAATGGAAATCCATTCATTAACAATTGTGCTCACCATCACTTAAAGGGACATGATTTTTATTTTTAAAAAGAGGATACACAGAGACAATACTATTTCAATAAAATGATCACTTTACAGGGATTATATCATTGTATCAATCCTCAGATCATTTGTTAAAGGTGTATCAATTCATGCAGAGTTTATAAATACACACATGGATGTGAAATTTGAAATATACATATATAACAATCTATATATACATATATAAAAGAATTACTATGCTAATCATAATCATGCAATGATAAAGCTTTTAGAAAAATATATAAAGACAAAAATTAAAATTACATTGGAGATGTTAATATTAAACTCATTTACAATTGTATTACATATATGATTCAGGAAACACCATTATTTTTGGTAGGTCCCTTTAAGGATCAACAAGATAAACTAGAGATTTCAATCAATGACATGAATAAGGAGGACAAAGAATCGTGCAATGACATGTCTTTTAATAGTATGTCAGAAAACATCAACAACGTTTATAAATAATCTGGTAAAGATCAGGAAAATTTGAGCCATATGACAAGGTAACAGAGTGCATCACAGTCCATGAAGAGAGTTGCCAAGGGCCAGCATAGCCCCATTGGAGACATATGACAAGGTAACACAGTGCATCACAGTCCATGAAGAGAGTTGCCAAGGGCCAGCATAGCCCTATTGGAGACATATGACAAGGTAACAGAGTGCATCACAGTCCATGAAGAGAGTTGCCAAGGGCCAGCATAGCCCCATTGGAGACATATGACAAGGTATCAGAGTGCATCACAGTCCATGAAGATAGTTGTCAAGGGCCAGCATAGCCCCATTGGAGACATATGACAAGGTAACAGAGTGCATCACAGTCCATGAAGAGAGTTGCCAAGGGCCAGCATAGCCCCATTGGAGACATATGACAAGGTAACAGAGTGCATCACAGTCCATGAAGAGAGTTGCCAAGGGCCAGCATAGCCCCATTGGAGACATATGACAAGGTAACACAGTGCATCACAGTCCATGAAGAGAGTTGCCAAGGGCCAGCATAGCCCCATTGGAGACATATGACAAGGTAACAGAGTGCATCACAGTCCATGAAGAGAGTTGCCAAGGGCCAGCATAGCCCCATTGGAGACATATGACAAGGTAACACAGTGCATCACAGTCCATGAAGAGAGTTGCCAAGGGCCAGCATAGCCCCATTGGAGACATATGATAAGGTAACGGAGTGCATCACAGTCCATGAAGAGAGTTGCCAAGGGCCAGAATAGCCCCATTGGAGACATATGACAAGGTAACACAGTGCATCACAGTCCATGAAGAGAGTTGCCAAGGGCCAGCATAGCCCCATTGGAGCCATATGACAAGGTAACAGAGTGCATCACAGTCCATGAAGAGAGTTGCCAAGGGCCAGCATAGCCCCATTGGAGACATATGACAAGGTAACACAGTGCATCACAGTCCATGAAGAGAGTTGCCAAGGGCCAGCATAGCCCCATTGGAGACATATGACAAGGTAAAAGAGTGCAACAGGCACAACAATAAACAGAAAAAAAGGCCAAATGGCAACCATAAAACCAAACATCAACATGTGGACAGAGGATTCTTATCAGCGCCCTTGGAGCATCTCCAGATCCTCCACTTACTGGTCATCCCCTTCATCGTCCTGTGCCTGTCTAGCTACAGATTCAAGCATTGAGTTCCACCGCCTCATCTGATGTAGAGTCATATGCTGAACCTGTAGCTGGGCCTGCATGGTGTCGGCCATCCCTCTCAGGACAGCTGCATTCCTCAACACGGCCTGCTCTATGCGTGCTAGACCTTCGAGCGTGAGCCATTTTGAGTCACAGCCTAAAATAAAGAAAAATACAAATATTAATGATAATTACACAACAGACAAAATAAAAAGCAAAGATACATTGTCATCATAAAGACAAATCATTCTTTAAATTAATTTGTTGACATTGATTATTTACACATGAAATATGTTCTTCAGACAGACCTAAACCATTAAATGGACATTTTAATCCAACATGTTGTCCCCTTTAATTGGTTTTTGATGATCCACTTTTACAGCTTGAGTGTCTAAAATCTTGTTAAAGGATTTACATTGTACTTACATTAGCAATTTAAAGATTTTTGTTATACTGTGGTAGGCACACCTATCCTTAAACATTTTGGCGTTGAGGACAAGCTGTGTAAACATAGCAACCAGAAGAAATTACATTCCCACTGGGTTAAACAAGAGATAATGTATGAACATTTGTACATACATTGTTGGATCCAAATAGTGGTGATTGGTATATGTAGTGATATCAAATTAAAGGGACAGTAAACCTAAATATTTTAGTTACTGATTCAGATAGAGCATGACATTATAAAAAATTATTAATTTACTCGGATTCTTTAAATGTTAGAATTCTCTAGCTATATTTTAAATGCAAGAATGTAAGTTTATAGGGCAGGCCATTTTTGGTTATCAACTTTGGTTGTCCCTGCTGATTGATGGATACATTCATCCAACAATAAAGAAAGATGTCCATATTTTATTGGACAGGGGGCTGGGCAGGGGGCTGGGCAGGGGAGGAACAATGATGACCAGAAGCGGAGGATCCATCTGAAATAAATATAATAAATATATTAACATCTCATACATAATGAAATCAAATCAACTTGATTATGTTTGCAATATACTTAGAAGTGTGTTTGAATTTCTAAACAATGATGACATGAGGATATTGTATGCATATAGGCACTCAGATGAATAGCAATGACTGTCTGTACAATTATAAAATTATTATTGTGGTTTGGCCTAGAATATGCATGTGACATCATGATGGCATGAATTTCAAATCCAAATATTTAAACAAATCCAAGCATATCTTCATGATGCCTGATATATAAAGGGGGCAGTAGTGTATTTGAACAGACAAATAATATTCCTTTTTAAAGTGCAAAAGCTGTAGACTTTGAATGTCTTCAATAAAATGATTTCCAATAAAGCAACATGTTGGAAACATGTTAGATATATTTCACATACCATCAGACTTCAAGGGAGTCTCTTCCTCCTCCGTCCCACATGTTAAATCAATCTCTGTAAAACATAACATGTTGTGTACACGTTAAGATCAGATATTATAACATATGTTACTGTTGCTCAAAGACACACATCAATGTTGCATTAAAGATATACACACCCAAAGTTATGGTTTACATCATTTTGATGGAGCATACAAATGACATTAGATTTGTTATTCTCAATGATTCAGATTTTCAATTTATTGTTTGTATTAATTTTTAAATCATAAAAGCATAGTACATTGAACATTTAAGATTTCTCATGTGTGTATCACTTGATGATTGTTGTCAAAAATGAACATGGAAACAAACATATGCTATACATCTTCTGAATAACAAAGGTGTAGACTAAGAAAGTTTTAATTATTAATCTTTCAATATTAAAATAAAATTAATATATAATCAGAGGAGTAAATTATATGTTTGTTTCAAATATTATGCTTCATCAGAATCATGTTCATAATATTGATTAACAATACACCTTCAATGACATATAAATGAGTCAATGGACTTACCAGAAGACCGCAAGGCCATCTCTGCGTCGGTGCTGGATTCCTCTGGGCTCCCCACACCAACTCTCTCTATGAATGATATAGATATATATTAGTGAACACATTTGGGATATCACTAAATCACATCTGTATCGATTTATAAGAATAATCAACTTGAAAATGTGAAGAATAGAGCAGTCATTATAAAAAAAATGCTTGATTGAAACAAGGGGATTCTGTAAAAAATGATGTATTGAACATATGTTTAATTTCTGACTATATTAGACATCAAACTCATCTCATACGATGCTATTGCATATCTAAATATACCCATTGTGTCGCGATCGCTCAGCTGCTGATCGCTTTTTTTCCCTGCCTCTGTCTCAGCGCGGTAACGCTTTCCTGGTTGCTTAGCAACCCTGTTCCTGTCGGCACTTCTGATGACGTCAGGAGGCCTTCTTATTCCGGTGTCTCCTCTCATCGGTGCCTGTTTGTTTTTTCACGTTGGCTATGTGAGTACAATTCCTGTGTATTTCTGAACCTGTGCGTTATTATTCTGAACCCCTACCTGCCTGATTATTCGTTGCTGGACTCTGCTTACCTGACTACTCTATTGGTTAACCCCTTCCTGCCTGATTACACGTTGCTGGACTTTGCTTGCCTCACTACTCTATTGGTTAACCCATACCTGCTTGATTATACATTGCTGGACTCTGCTTACCTGACTACTCTATTGGTTAACCCCTTCCTGCCTGATTACACGTTGCTGGACTTTGCTTGCCTCACTACTCTATTGGTTAACCCATACCTGCCTGATTACACGTTGCTGGACATTGTTTACCTGACTACTCTATTGATTAACCCATACCTGCCTGATTATACGTTGCTGGACATCGCTTGCCTGATTACTCTATTGGTTAATCCTATCTACATGAAGTTTCCTCTCCTGACCCTGTTGTGCCATCTTCCAGTCTATTACTGTGAGTATATTATACTACAGCTGTCGCAGGGTCAGGTCCTGGTATATACTCACTGTGCTAGGGTGTTATTAACCTCATTCTAGCATTTGGGTCTAACTCTGGACTTTACCTATCCTGACATTACAAACAGGCCATATAATGGACCCTGGTGAGTTATCCAGAGCTGTGGCTCTACAGGGACAGCTTCTTGGAACCCACTCTGCACACTTGCAATCTCTGGATTCTAAATTGGATCAAATAACTGCTCTCTTGCATAATTTGTCTCCACCTTCTCAAGTCTCTGCAACACCTGTTGTTCCTGCGGCCAGCTCTAACCCTGCGTTTAATCCGCCACAACCTGCAGAACAATTTATTCCTAGAATTCCACTTCCGGATAAATATGACGGCAATCCAGAAGACTGTCGAGGATTTCTTAATCAGTGCCGCCTTCACTTCAGAAATAATCCTCAGATGTTCGTTTCTTCTTCTTCCAAGATCACCTTTTTAATTTCATTTATGAAGGGTAAAGCCCTGGCTTGGGTTTCTCCACTGTTGGAAAAGGATGATCCTTTGCTCCAGGATATTGACAATTTTGTATCTATATTTTCTTCTGTGTTTGATAAGCCTGGTAGATCAGCAGCGGCTGAAGCAGGACTTTTAGATTTAAGACAGGGATCTCTTTCTGTAGCACAATATGCTATAGAATTCCGGACTTGGAATCATGGAGCCCTGCGTGCAGCGTTTCAAAAAGGTCTTTGTGATCGTTTAAAAGATGAATTGGTTTATAGGGATCTTCCCGATTCTCTAGAAGATCTTATCAACTTATGTATCAAGCTTGATGCTCGTTAATCTGAGCATCTCCATGAACGTGACCGTAACAGAAGATCCTTTATCAGATCTTCCTTTCGTCCTATGCCTTATACTCCAAAACTTCCTACTCCAAATACTTCTATCTCTGAGTCAAGTGAACCCATGGAGGTTGGTGCTATTAAATTATCCGAAGCTGAACGTCTCAGAAGGCGTAATCTGGGACTATTTCTTTACTGCGGTATTAAGGGGCATATGTTAAAAGATTGTCCAACTCGTCCAGTAAAAGCCAGGGCTTAACTCCAGGAAGAGGGACTGAGTTAAGCCAAAGTTCTTTTTCTTCCCTCAATCCCAAGCTGTTTGTTCCAGTTACTGTCCGCTATGGCAACACCAAATTTCAGGCTCAAGCACTCATCGACTCTGGAGCTGCAGGAATGTTTATGGATTCAAAGTTTGTCAATGCTTTTCGTATCCCTTTGCTTCCCAAGAGCCAAATAATTAAGGTCACTACTGTCAGTGGTCAACCTTTGGGTTCTGGTTTCATTCGTCATTCTACCATTCCACTTCTCATGTCTGTAGGAGTACTTCATTCCGAAACCATTTGCTTCGACATCATCTCTTCCCCACAGTTTCCTCTCATTCTGGGACTTCCTTGGCTTCAACTACATGATCCAGTTTTTTCCTGGTCTAAAGAAGAGCTTGTTGCTTGGGGATCTTCTTGCTTCACACAGTGTCTACGGAATGCTCCCAAAACTTCTAGTACTGTTGTAGCAGTATTAGACATTCCAGACTCTTTGCCTGAACAATATCATTCTTTTTGTGATGTCTTTTCTAAAAAAGATGCTGAAGTATTACCTCCTCACCGGACCTTTGATTGTCCCATTGACTTATTACCAGGAGCACCTCTACCTAAGGGTAAAACTTACCCACTTTCTCGACAAGAAAATGTCTCACTTGAGGAATATATCAAGGATAATCTGGCCCGAGGTTTTATCCGTCCTTCTTCTTCTCCAGTAGGGGCAGGTTTTTTCTTTGTTGAAAAGAAAGATGGTGGTCTTCATCCTTGCATAGATTATCGAGCTCTTAATCAAATTACAATCAAGAATTGTTACCCACTCCCTCTTATTCCCGAATTATTTGATCGTCTCCAGGGTGCTTCCATCTTTACCAAATTGGATCTTCGTGGGGCATATAATTTGGTCAGAATTCGTAAAGGGGACGAGTGGAAAACTGCTTTCAACACTAGGTTTGGACACTACGAATATTTAGTTATGCCTTTTGGGTTATGCAATGCCCCTGCAGTTTTTCAACATTTTGTTAATGAAATATTCAGAGACTATCTTAATCAATTCGTTATTATCTATCTTGATGATATTCTGATTTATTCCCGGACTGTACAGGATCACATACATCATGTTACATTAGTACTCCAGAGATTACGTGAAAATTTTCTCTTTGCCAAGCTTGAAAAGTGTTCTTTTCATCAAGAATCTATTCCTTTCCTGGGTTACATAATTTCTCCGTCTGGATTCAAGATGGATTCTGACAAACTGTCGGCTATTCTAGATTGGCCTAGACCTACTTCCTTAAAATCTCTTCAAAGGTTCCTGGGGTTTGCCAATTACTATCGTAAGTTCATAAAGGACTTTGCTTTCATCTCGGCACCCCTTACTGCTCTTACTAAAAAGGGTCAGGATTGCAAGCATTGGTCTGATCAAGCCTTACAGGCATTTGAATCTCTAAAGTCTGCATTTACTTCGGCTCCCATTCTTTGCCATCCTGTTCCGACTCTCCAATTCATTCTTGAAGTGGATGCTTCTCTGATTGCTGCTGGGGCAGTACTTTCTCAGCGAAATCCTGTTTCTAGCAAGATCCTTCCTGTGGGATTTTTCTCCAAGAAGTTCAATACTTCCGAACTGAATTATGACGTTGGTAACAAAGAACTGCTAGCTATTAAAATGGCTTTGGAGGAATGGAGACATCTGCTGGAAGACACTGTTCAACCATTTCTTATACTCACAGACCATAAAAATCTTCTGTATCTTCATACTGCCAAACGCCTCAACTCACGTCAAGCCAGATGGGCTCTGTTCTTCTCCAGATTTAATTTTGTCCTCTCTTATATTCCTGGCTCTAAGAATACGAAAGCAGACGCTTTATCTAGACAATTTCTGGATTCTGATTCTACATTTCTGGATTCTGAACCCATTCTCCGTCCTGCTAAAGTTCTGGCTCAGTTATCTACGTTTCCTTTACAAGCATTACAGTCTGCTCAAGCTTCTCTTCCTTCATCTTATAACATACCTCCTGGGATCTTGTTTGTACCTAATGAATTCCGCCTAAAACTTCTTCGTTGGGCTCATGATAATGTTCTGTCTGGACATCCTGGAGTGCATAATACTTTGTGGAGACTCAAACAACATGTCTGGTGGCCTTCCATGGGCAAAGATGTCAATGATTATGTTGCAGCTTGTCATTCCTGTACCTCTAATAAACAGTCTTCATCTTTACCTTTTGGTCTCTTACAACCTCTGACTGTTCCATATTATGGAAATTTTTTGGAGTGTATGCGCAAATTAATGCTTTTACCCTTGTCTTAATTATTTTGTACCCTTATCTTAGAGTTGAGGGAAATGTATAAAAGATTTGACACTGACTTTAATAAAAAAGGTATATTTATTTGAAAATAATAATAGGACTTTTTGACAGGTGGTTGACAGATACTGATTAAATCTAGACAGGTATATATTGCAACCAATATGTAAAGTCTAGGACCAGTGTTACAAAATTGAAAATATAGGTGTATAGTAACGGTATGTTTGTGTGAAATACGATGAAACAATTTGTGTATTTGAAAATGTTTAAGTATAGGACTCGTTTGAGTGTTGTACCTAGTACATTGAAAACCTAGTACACAATCTAAAAGAGTCGGATATACAGTAGAAGGGATTCTTATGCTTGTAGAGTTTTTTCTGCTCTTAAGGTTTCTAGTGTTACTACATATATAAAAGATTATTCTTGGTCTAGATGCTTGTTCCTGGTATCAGCAAATATTAACTGTCACACAAATAACTGTCATATGAAAAAGAAATTCTTTGGAACATGTGTTGCTAAATATCATACAAATATTCATACAACATATATTGCTAAAACTGTATATTTACGATAAAAACTTGTATTGCTACAATTTTAAACTTTCTTTCTGATAGTCGGCCGACTAGTGTATAACAATTTAAGTTTCACAGAAATTTTGTATGCGATGGTATCACAGTTTGAATAGGAAAAAAACCACCGGTGGATTTGGGGATGTAAAAAATGTCAAATGAAAAAATGATCATATGTATCGTTTTAGAAATCTGTATCGTTTAAAAATCTTTGTTGTTTAAAAAATCGTTTTCTTAAAATCTTTTTAGATAGTTTGTATCAGTTCAATGTATATTATACACTCATTTTTGTAGAATTCGTATTTTTGCACAAGGGTCCTTGAGTGTTTAGCACTGTTAGTATGTGTCAAGGTAAGATCTATATCCTGGTGCCTTATTTACCAAAGCTCTACGGTCTAAGGAGGTATTGAAGTAAGGAGCGTTAGGACTTACTGTACTCCTAGCCGATTCTGGAGCCCGGTTCAAGTTGTTGCGCTCTGTATGTTTTTCTTTGTAGAATGTAGAGTCTCCGCTGGCTGCGTGCAGCTCCGTGTCCCTCTGATGTGGGTAATCTTTGTAGCGGTCTGTTATTCCAATAAGAAATGCTGAAGTTGAAACACTTAAAAGTGTTTTTGAAGGCTTTGATCTGTCTTTTGTTTCCTTTTCACCGCTTGTCAAAAGAGCGGGGGAGTGTAAAAAACTGGGCTTATAACAGGTATTGCTTATAGCCTCAGTGGGTTAGTTATTTTCTTTGTAGGTTACACAGTAGTTCGCTACGCGTTTCGGCCATTACACTGGCCTTTTTCAAGCTGTAATACTGTGTGTTAGTTTGGCGGTCTTTTTATTTGAAAAAATCTCTTCAATTAGATACTTAGCATTCAATCATTCAATTCGTTTTTAAATGAAGGGGCATACAGCTTTTGCATATTTTCTTTGCAGTTAGATTTTGTGTACCACCCATAGATACAGCAATATTCATACATAGTATTAATGGTCGAGAAAGAGAGGAACTTTCTGCGTGCAGATATAATAATAAATAATTTGTATCATAAATAGTGCGTGTTAAAAATGTTTAAAATGTCATTTCTGGTTTTTACATTTTTCACATTGTTAGTTGTGAATTATTAGTTGTTTGCAAAATGTTTATAAGCTACTCTTATGTGAGAAGGTGTAAAAAAGATTTTAAAACAAAAAACAAAAACATACTGGATAAAGCCAGAGAAAATTCCTTTGTCGTTTGTTGAAGGGTTCAAGATCATTTGATAGTAATGTATTTATATATGGTACATTTGTAATTTTATTAAAAAACGTGTTTTAACCATCTTAATCCTTTGTTGAAAAATTAAAGACCTATGATTATCTGCAAAAGTATTGTTATGTTTCGTATAGACATATTTAGAGGTCTGTTTTTGTCTATTGAGATTGTGTGGTGTTTGTATATTTTTAAACATATTTTATCAATCTTAGTCCTTTGTTGAAAGAATTAGAGATCTATGATTGTATGTAAAAAATGTTTATATAGTCACAATTACGGTAAAAAATATTCTTTCAGATATAATACGAACAAAAAATATATGTTTTTTCAATCTCAGTCGTTTGTTGAAAAATTAGAGATTTTTTACTATCTGTAAAAAAAAATTCAAATTATTTGTATCCACATTTTGGACTTAATAATTTTTTATTATATTGTTATCAAAGATTCATCATTATTGTGTAGACTGTAATATAGACTATTTGGTGTGTTTGATGTTTTATTGTTTTAGGAAGCTGTTTAGGTTGAAATCTATGTTGAGACCCTTTGGCTGTAATGTTTGTAATTTAAAGATCCATTTTGCTTCTGCTTGTAGTAGTGCTGTGGATTGATTACCCCCTCTGATGTTTTTTCTTATCTTTTCTATAGCTGTAAAATTGAAGAATTTTAGATTGCTGTTATTACATAATCTGAAATGTTTTGGGACAGGTAGCTCTAAATTCCTTTTCTCTTCTGAGTTTTCTATGGACAGGATGTGTTCTCGTATCCTTTCTCGTATAGTTCTTTCTGTTTCTCCTGTATATTGTAGATTGCATTTTTTACATTCTATAAGATAAATTATATTTTTGTCCATACACCTGATAGTATTGTTTATCTTGTATGTTTGTTTAGTATTACTAGATGTAAAAGTGTTGGTCTTTTTTGAGTGCCTGCAGGCCTTACATATATGGCAAGGATAAAACCCCTTTAATTCAGTTCCTAGTACCCCTTTCTCAACGTTTTTACATCTATTGTTCTTCATTGATGGTGCTAGTCTATTTTTTAATGTGTTTGCTCTCCGATATATAAATCTTGTTTTTTTTGGTAATAGAGGGCCAATATCTGGATCATAACTGAGGATGTTCCAGTGTCTTTTGATGATCTTTTCTATAGCCTGCTTATCTTCTCCATATTGGGTGATGAATGGTACATTTATTTTATTGTTTGTTGTGTTCGGAAGTTTATTTTTCTTGGTATTGTGATTCAGGATGTCAGATCTATCAATGTTCCTAACTTCTTCTATATCTTTTTCTATTTGTGATATATTATAACCTCTATCTATAAATTTTTGTTTAAAAATTTCACTTTGTTCTTCAAAGACTTTAGGGTCATTACAGTTTCTTTTTAATCTTAGAAATTGTCCCTTAGGTATGTTTTGTTTCCATCTTTTTAAATGGCAGCTTTCCCAGTGGATGTAATTATTTGCATCCACTTCTTTGAAAAATGTTTTGGTGTTAATTTTGTCTCCATTTGTTGAGATTTCTAGATCTAAATAGCTGATTTTATCTTTACTGAAGGTGTATGTAAAAGTTAAGTTTTTGTTGTTATTGTTCATGGTATGTATGCAGTTTGTCAGATCTTCCTCATTGCCCTTCCATATAAAGAAGAGATCGTCTATGTATCTCTTGTATCTGTCAACCACCTGTCAAAAAGTCCTATTATTATTTTCAAATAAATATACCTTTTTTATTAAAGTCAGTGTCAAATCTTTTATACATTTCCCTCAACTCTAAGATAAGGGTACAAAATAATTAAGACAAGGGTAAAAGCATTCATTTGCGCCTACACTCCAAAAAATTTCCAAAATCTTTCCTGTACACCTAAGTAAGATATTTTTGGGGAAAATATCCTAGGAGTAAAAGGCTTACCCCATTAGGCAGCGCAAAAAAGTTTTATATTTCACTCAACTAGACTATTTCCAAAAATCCCCCTTTAAAATGAGTACTGCAGCAGCCATAGAAAACCATACAAGAAAAAACTCAATAGAAGAAATACAACATAGTGAACATTTTAAAAGTAAAACAAAAAGCAATATACACAAAAAAGAAAATATTTTGATCTCAGGTCTCAAATTTATGATAATATACACAATATTTTTGAAGAGGGTAGACAAACAATAGAATTAGAAAATAAAAATGTAGATAAAATGAAGGAATACCTAAATAGTTTAGAAGAAAAATTGATTATAGAAATGAGACACAAAACTGAGTGTATTTTTCTAAATGAATACCTAACAAATAAAAGAGTCCCCAGGGGACTAAGAATAAAAAAAGAATGTTCCTTTAAAAATATAGACTCCTCCTTTAAGAAAAAATGGAGAGAGATACTAGAAGAAACCTCTTTCAAATTAATGAACCTAATAAAAGAATATAGGGAAGAACAACTACTAAAACTAGGGAATGAAATAAATGACTTAGAAAGTAAAATAAATGAATTTAAAGAATTGAATGAATACAAAAAAAGAGAAGAGGAAATAAAACAAATATTGATCAAAACAAAACAAGAACTAGTAGATAATAAATTCAAGAAATTTGAAAGAGATAAAAATGACTATTCCGCATTCCAACATAATCCTAATGGAGAGGAATACATTAGCCACAAATGGAGAGGTAACAAACTAGAAAATACTGAGAAAAAAGTTGAATATAAACCACAAAACGAACAACAAAGATCATACAACTATAAGTCACAACATAATGAAATTGAAAAAAGAGAACAGAAGGATTATAAATTAAGACCATCCTGGCAAAGAGTAGAATACAAAAAAGAAAAACACAACTACCATCAGACAGATTCCATACAACACAACTACTATAGAAATGCACCTTATAATAACTATTATAATAAGGATAATCACTGGCGTAATAGGAGACCTCAAGAACATGGGAGGTTTCAGCACAACCAAACATATTATCACAATCAAAACGAATATCTAAATAAAAGAACACATGAACAACAAAGAGTACACTATCAATCAAGTAACACCCACAATGAATACCAAAATACATACAATAAACCATTTAGCAACTACAATAGATTTTCAGCTCTAGAAAATTATGAACCACCAAAAAGGAATGAAACACAAGAACCAAGAAGGGAAGAAGATAGAAACACACCATGCACAACCAACACAAACCAACATCCCTGTTTTTTAGAACTAGGCCCAAACCAAAACTCAGGGAGAAGAAAGAGAAGAAATTCAGAAAGAGCAGAAAGAGGGGAACAAGAGGAGGTAGACCAAAAAGATCAGAAAGAACAACAATATCATCAGAGGGCACACTTTCAGGAAGTGAAAAGAAAGAAGTAAAAACCCAACAGGGAATATATAATCTTAGCAAATTTCAGCTCAATGACGAACAAAAACAAATATTGAATAAGGGGCTATCATTCGCACCTACACAAACAATAGACAAATTCAATACATTTATAGATGCACACAAATTCGTCCGAAATTTGACATTAAAGAAATACTTTATAAAAAATCCAGTAGAAATATCAAATGGTGAAACCAATAAAATAAGAGAAACAAAAACTTTCTTCAAAGATGAAAGAGGCTATATACACACTGACCTAAAAAGAAAATCAAATTTTTACCCCAAAAATGAAAAAGGCAAATATATAGACACGTTCGAAAAACTAGTAACAACCGACATAAGTAACTTAAAAGAAAAAAAGACGAAAAAACAGAACCTTACTAGAAAACAAAAACTACTCATAACAGAATTAGAGAAGAATAATGAAATTATCATTAAACCAGCAGACAAAGGGGGAGGTATAGTGATTCTGGACAAATCACAATATAATGATATGATCTTTAAATTATTGGATGATACTAACACATATAAGAAAATGATTACTAACCCTACCAGAATATACCAAATCTTCTTAAAACATCACCTAGAGAAGGCTAAAACATGTGGAATTATAACAGAAAAAGAATATGACTACTTATACCCAATTTACCCGAGAATTCCTATTATATATGGACTCCCCAAAATACACAAAGACATAAAAAATCCTCCAGGACGCCCGATAATATCGGGAATAAACTCCTTAACATCTAATCTATCTGCATATGTAGATAAGTTCCTTCAACTGCATGTGAAAAATCTAGACTCTTATTTAAGAGACTCTTCCAGTCTTTTAAAAATACTGGAGGAAATTCCATGGGAATCAGATTACCTATTAGTAACCTGTGATGTTTCATCACTATACACATGTATAAAGCACAGTGATGGAATAGATGCAATCAAACACTTTCTAATTGATGAAGGTGGAATGCCATCAAATCAAATTGAATTAATCTTAGATGGAATCAATTTTATCCTAACACATAATTATTTCCTATATGACGGTGCTTTCTATGAACAGGTTTGCGGGACTGCCATGGGCACCAAATTCGCCCCAAGTTACGCAAACCTGTTCATGGGCCTATGGGAAGACAATTTTTTCAACAATAGTTCATACAAAAAGAACATTATACTGTACAAGAGATACATAGACGATCTCTTCTTTATATGGAAGGGCAATGAGGAAGATCTGACAAACTGCATACATACCATGAACAATAACAACAAAAACTTAACTTTTACATACACCTTCAGTAAAGATAAAATCAGCTATTTAGATCTAGAAATCTCAACAAATGGAGACAAAATTAACACCAAAACATTTTTCAAAGAAGTGGATGCAAATAATTACATCCACTGGGAAAGCTGCCATTTAAAAAGATGGAAACAAAACATACCTAAGGGACAATTTCTAAGATTAAAAAGAAACTGTAATGACCCTAAAGTCTTTGAAGAACAAAGTGAAATTTTTAAACAAAAATTTATAGATAGAGGTTATAATATATCACAAATAGAAAAAGATATAGAAGAAGTTAGGAACATTGATAGATCTGACATCCTGAATCACAATACCAAGAAAAATAAACTTCTGAACACAACAAACGATAAAATAAATGTACCATTCATCACCCAATATGGAGAAGATAAGCAGGCTATAGAAAAGATCATCAAAAGACACTGGAACATCCTCAGTTATGATCCAGATATTGGCCCTCTATTACCAAAAAAACCAAGATTTATATATCGGAGAGCAAACACATTAAAAAATAGACTAGCACCATCAATGAAGAACAATAGATGTAAAAACGTTGAGAAAGGGGTACTAGGAACTGAATTAAAGGGGTTTTATCCTTGCCATATATGTAAGGCCTGCAGGCACTCAAAAAAGACCAACACTTTTACATCTAGTAATACTAAACAAACATACAAGATAAACAATACTATCAGGTGTATGGACAAAAATATAATTTATCTTACCTAGACATCTTTTAGACAACAATAAGAATAGGAATGGGACAACATACTGAGTGAGTGAATCCTGGAGTGACGCCCCGGGGGAGTGAGGACAGAACAGATAGATCTTATAAAAGGAGAGACAGAGTTAGAAGTTAGAAGGGGGGGGGGGGTTTATTCACCTTGGGCTGGTGATACTCTCTTTCAGATGGAGCACCTTTGAGAAGGACACTTAAAGAGACTTTGTTATTACGTACTGTTGAAGAAGGTGAGATGTTATCAGTTAAGGGGAGAGAGCACATAGCCCACTAGCTTTCTTGTAATATTAATGTTGCACACTTGACTTTTGATTTAGTTATAGAATTGGGAGTGGAAAGTAAGAGGAGTAGAAGGGAGAGAATTGATTTGAGAAAAAGGAAAACTTGTGTGGTTGAGGATCTAATATGCATTTTCTTCCTCTCATCTTACACATAATTGACTTGTCATTTGTTTTCTATTTGTTCATGTATACCACACGAAAAATAAAGTATTTAAATATAATTTATCTTATAGAATGTAAAAAATGCAATCTACAATATACAGGAGAAACAGAAAGAACTATACGAGAAAGGATACGAGAACATATCCTGTCCATAGAAAACTCAGAAGAGAAAAGGAATTTAGAGCTACCTGTCCCAAAACATTTCAGATTATGTAATAACAGCAATCTAAAATTCTTCAATTTTACAGCTATAGAAAAGATAAGAAAAAACATCAGAGGGGGTAATCAATCCACAGCACTACTACAAGCAGAAGCAAAATGGATCTTTAAATTACAAACATTACAGCCAAAGGGTCTCAACATAGATTTCAACCTAAACAGCTTCCTAAAACAATAAAACATCAAACACACGAAATAGTCTATATTACAGTCTACACAATAATGATGAATCTTTGATAACAATATAATAAAAAATTATTAAGTCCAAAATGTGGATACAAATAATTTGAATTTTTTTTTACAGATAGTAAAAAATCTCTAATTTTTCAACAAACGACTGAGATTGAAAAAACATATATTTTTTGTTCGTATTATATCTGAAAGAATATTTTTTACCGTAATTGTGACTATATAAACATTTTTTACATACAATCATAGATCTCTAATTCTTTCAACAAAGGACTAAGATTGATAAAATATGTTTAAAAATATACAAACACCACACAATCTCAATAGACAAAAACAGACCTCTAAATATGTCTATACGAAACATAACAATACTTTTGCAGATAATCATAGGTCTTTAATTTTTCAACAAAGGATTAAGATGGTTAAAACACGTTTTTTTAATAAAATTACAAATGTACCATATATAAATACATTACTATCAAATGATCTTGAACCCTTCAACAAACGACAAAGGAATTTTCTCTGGCTTTATCCAGTATGTTTTTGTTTTTTGTTTTAAAATCTTTTTTACACCTTCTCACATAAGAGTAGCTTATAAACATTTTGCAAACAACTAATAATTCACAACTAACAATGAGAAAAATGTAAAAACCAGAAATGACATTTTAAACATTTTTAACACGCACTATTTATGATACAAATTATTTATTATTATATCTGCACGCAGAAAGTTCCTCTCTTTCTCGACCATTAATACTATGTATGAATATTGCTGTATCTATGGGTGGTACACAAAATCTAACTGCAAAGAAAATATGCAAAAGCTGTATGCCCCTTCATTTAAAAATGAATTGAATGATTGAATGCTAAGTATCTAATTGAAGAGATTTTTTCAAATAAAAAGACCGCCAAACTAACACACAGTATTACAGCTTGAAAAAGGCCAGTGTAACGGCCGAAACGCGTAGCGAACTACTGTGTAACCTACAAAGAAAAGAACTAACCCACTGAGGCTATAAGCAATACCTGTTATAAGCCCAGTTTTTTACACTCCCCCGCTCTTTTGACAAGCGGTGAAAAGGAAACAAAAACACTTTTAAGTGTTTCAACTTCAGCATTTCTTATTGGAATAACAGACCGCTACAAAGATTACCCACATCAGACGGACACGGAGCTGCACGCAGCCAACGGAGACTCTACATTCTACAAAGAAAAACATACAGAGCGCAACAACTTGAACCGGGCTCCAGAATCGGCTAGGAGTACAGTAAGTCCTAACGCTCCTTACTTCAATACCTCCTTAGACCGTAGAGCTTTGGTAAATAAGGCACCAGGATATAGATCTTACCTTGACACATACTAACAGTGCTAAACACTCAAGGACCCTTGTGCAAAAATACAAATTCTACAAAAATGAGTGTATAATATACATTGAACTGATACAAACTATCTAAAAAGATTTTAAGAAAACGATTTTTTAAACAACAAAGATTTTTAAACGATACAGATTTCTAAAACGATACATATGATCATTTTTTCATTTGACATTTTTTACATCCCCAAATCCACCGGTGGTTTTTTTCCTATTCAAACTGTGATACCATCGCATACAAAATTTCTGTGAAACTTAAATTGTTATACACTAGTCGGCCGACTATCAGAAAGAAAGTTTAAAATTGTAGCAATACAAGTTTTTATCGTAAATATACAGTTTTAGCAATATATGTTGTATGAATATTTGTATGATATTTAGCAACACATGTTCCAAAGAATTTCTTTTTCATATGACAGTTATTTGTGTGACAGTTAATATTTGCTGATACCAGGAACAAGCATCTAGACCAAGAATAATCTTTTATATATGTAGTAACACTAGAAACCTTAAGAGCAGAAAAAACTCTACAAGCATAAGAATCCCTTCTACAGTATATCCGACTCTTTTAGATTGTGTACTAGGTTTTCAATGTACTAGGTACAACACTCAAACGAGTCCTATACTTAAACATTTTCAAATACACAAATTGTTTCATCGTATTTCACACAAACATACCGTTACTATACACCTATATTTTCAATTTTGTAACACTGGTCCTAGACTTTACATATTGGTTGCAATATATACCTGTCTAGATTTAATCAGTATCTGTCAACCACCTGTCAAAAAGTCCTATTATTATTTTCAAATAAATATACCTTTTTTATTAAAGTCAGTGTCAAATCTTTTATACATTTCCCTCAACTCTAAGATAAGGGTACAAAATAATTAAGACAAGGGTAAAAGCATTCATTTGCGCCTACACTCCAAACAATTTCCAAAATCTTTCCTGTACACCTAAGTAAGATATTTTTGGGGAAAATATCCTAGGAGTAAAAGGCTTACCCCATTAGGCAGCGCAAAAAAGTTTTATATTTCACTCACCTAGACCTGTTCCATATTATCCCTGGTCTCATGTTTCCATGGACTTTATTACAGATCTTCCTAATTCTGCCGGAAACAAGACCATATGGGTTGTGGTAGATAGGTTCTCCAAAGCAGCTCATTTTGTTCCATTAACTGGATTACCATCGGCCCAGAAACTCGCTGAATTGTTTGTTCTCCATATCACCAGATTACATGGTTTTCCTTTGGACATCGTTTCTGATCGAGGAGTTCAATTTGTCTCAAGATTTTGGAAATCTCTATGCAAACAGTTTGGAGTTACCATATCTCTTTCTACTGCTCATCATCCTCAGTCCAACGGTCAAACTGAGCGGGTAAATCAATCTCTTGAGTCCTACCTCAGGCACTATGTTAATCATCAGCACTCCAATTGGTCTCAACTTCTTCCTTTAGCAGAACTTGCTTACAATTCCCGCTTCAACTCTTCTTTACAGACTTCTCCTTTCAAGGCAGCCTATGGATTCGCACCTAGAACTTTTCCTATGTCCTTGGGAAGTTCTGGAGTTCCTGGAGCAGATCGTACAGTGAGAAGTCTTTGTAAACACTGGAAGAAGATTTGGGAAATTCTTCTTCTCTCTACTCGAAAGTATAAACGATTTGCGGATTGCAGACACCGGAAGGCGCCCTCTTTTTGGACTGGAGACAAGGTTTGGATTTCCACCAGATTCATCCGACTCAAACAACCCTGTGCTAAATTGGGCCCCAAATTCATCGGGCCATTCAGGATTGTCTCCAAGGTATGTTCTACTGCCTACAGGGTGGCTTTACCAGACAACTTGAGGATTCACCCTGTCTTTCATGTATCTCTTCTTAAACCAGCAGTCTCTAACCGATTTTCCACCAAATGTAGAGTTCCCTCTCCGTTCCTTGTGGATGGTACTTCAGAATTCGAGATCAGTCACATTCTTGATTCCAAATTACGGGGTAACCGTCTCTACTATTTGGTCCATTGGAAGGGATATCCCATCACTGAACGTTCTTGGGAACCTGCTTCTCATGTCCGTGCGTCTGCTTTGATCAAACAGTTCCACGCCCAGAATCCTTCTAAGCCTGTTCGTGTTCCCCGGAGGGGTCCTTGAGGGGGGGGCACTGTCGCGATCGCTCAGCTGCTGATCGCTTTTTTTCCCTGCCTCTGTCTCAGCGCGGTAACGCTTTCCTGGTTGCTTAGCAACCCTGTTCCTGTCGGCACTTCTGATGACGTCAGGAGGCCTTCTTATTCCGGCGTCTCCTCTCATCGGTGCCTGTTTGTTTTTTCACGTTGGCTATGTGAGTACAATTCCTGTGTATTTCTGAACCTGTGCCTTATTATTCTGAACCCTGAACCCCTACCTGCCTGATTATTCGTTGCTGGACTCTGCTTACCTGACTACTCTATTGGTTAACCCCTTCCTGCCTGATTACACGTTGCTGGACTTTGCTTGCCTCACTACTCTATTGGTTAACCCATACCTGCTTGATTATACGTTGCTGGACTCTGCTTACCTGACTACTCTATTGGTTAACCTCTTCCTGCCTGATTACACGTTGCTGGACTTTGCTTGCCTCACTACTCTATTGGTTAACCCATACCTGCCTGATTACACGTTGCTGGACATTGCTTACCTGACTACTCTATTGATTAACCCATACCTGCTTGATTATACGTTGCTGGACATTGCTTATCTGACTACTCTATTGGTTAACCCCTTCCTGCCTGATTACACGTTGCTGGACTTTGCTTGCCTCACTAATCTATTGGTTAACCCATACCTGCCTGATTACACGTTGCTGGACATTGTTTACCTGACTACTCTATTGATTAACCCATACCTGCCTGATTATACGTTGCTGGACATCGCTTGCCTGATTACTCTATTGGTTAATCCTATCTACACGAAGTTTCCTCTCCTGACCCGGTTGTGCCATCTTCCAGTCTATTGCTGTGAGTATATTATACTACAGCTGTCGCAGGGTCAGGTCCTGGTATATACTCACTGTGCTAGGGTGTTATTAACCTCATTCTAGCATTTGGGTCTAACTCTGGACTTTACCTATCCTGACACATTGATCAATGTTCTTAAAAGAATACACACAAACCACATTTTGAATAACAGCTGTTGACAAATATAAACAAAGACATGTGGCACATCGAGCCATTTGTGCAATGTACAGTAATCTTGTTTAGGACACAACACATATTGATCACAATACCAAACCAAATTGATTAGTACAAATATGTAATCATGGTGCTGTTAGAGTATGCTTATATCTATAAAGTAACTCCAACAGTGAATATGTGAATTATATATCAATATTGTCTAATCCAAAAAATGTAAGGATTAATTAATCTATTGTTTATTAAAGGGACACTGACATGATTTATTTCAATCATTGATTTCACTGTTCAAAGTGTTCAAAATGATTTAACATTGACTCCTATTATAATTTTAATGTTGCTACATTTTAATCTTAAAGGCAGATAAGCAATATTGGATTCAATAAATATTGTTTGTTGAAGGTATCCACCAATCATCAATGAAAACCCAGGTTTGTCAACCAAAATTGAGCTGCAGATAAACGTACATTCTTGATTTTAAAATACATTTAGCAATAGAATATTTCACATATGATTATAGTATTATATTTAAATGTTGCTTAATATTGCATGCTCTATCTGAATGACAACATTAATAATTTTAGATCAGTGTCCCTTTAATATAAAAATATATTGATTTGACAATGTTGGTGTTAATGAATTCTCTACTCCATATGTTGATGTAATGAATGGGATTGAGCATGCAATTCCAATCTAATATGTTATTTAAGGATATCCTAGGAATTATTTAATTTTCATCTATTAAAGGGACATGAAGCTCTAAAAGTGTAATTGTATACTTTTTGAAACGATGTACTACTGTTATCTGAACACATGATTTTAACTTTTGACCCAATGCCAATTTATGCATAAAAAAGCAGGATAATACCAGTAATGCATTGTTTAACCTAAACCAAAATCAATATGTTTTTAGAAGAACTAAAACAATAGACTGAACCAATGTAGCTCATAAAATGTTTAAACAAAACAATAAAATCACGTTTAAAAATCATTCAATGTAAAATTTAGTTGGCATGTCCCTTAAATGATGTGATCAATTTCAATAATGGAATCTATATTTTTAAAATCAAATCATATGCAAAAGTGTGTGGATTTTTTCAAAATGTATACAAATAAGATTAAGCAATACACAAGGGAAGAATATAAATTGGACATTCAAAGAATCTTACATTAAAATTAAGATATCCAGAATAGATGGGGTATCTTAAATTCGAAATAAATTCAGAGTAGTCTTACAATGTAATCCTATGTTTGTTTTTTTTGTTTATTCTTATTTGTAAATATTTTAATAATCCATTTTGCAGATACATATAAATATTGAACAATGTGGATTTAGTATGTAATGTTCTGTCCATGTTTCTAAGACAAATGTCAATTAAAATGAGACATACCATACTGTGACAAGCCCTGGCTTGAGGATCCAGCACCAACATCCAGATCTGTAATATATTAAATGAGGATTGGATATCATTAATACAAATCATGCCATGTTTAAAATCTTTACATTATTAGCAAATCAATTAAAAACTATTAATCTTTTGGTAGTCCCATGAGTTAATTGTTTCCTCAATTAAATTCATGATAAATATATCCTGTACTCTTATTTCTCTTGTTAAGTGTATTCAGTCCACGGGTCATCCATTACTTATGGGATATATTCCCTTCCCAACAGAAAGTTGCAAGAGGATCACCCAAGCAGAGCTGCTATATAGCTCCTCCCCTCACATGTCATATCCAGTCATTCTCTTGCAACTCAACTAGATAGGATGTTGTGAGAGGTCTGTGGTGTTTTTTATACTTAGTTTATTCTTCAATCAAAAGTTTGTTATTTTAAATGGCACCGGAGTGTGCTGTTTGTTCTCAGGCAGTATTTGGAAGAAGAATCTGCCTGCGTTTTCTATGATCTTAGCAGAAGTAACTAAGATCCACTGGCTGTTCTCACACATTCTGAGGAGTGGGGTAACTTTCAGAAAGGGAATAGCGTGTGGGGAATCCTGCAAACAAGGTATGTGCAGTAAATTAATTTTCTAAGGAATGGAATTGACTAAGAAAATACTGCTCATACCGATGTAATGTAAGTACAGCCTTAAATGCAGTAGCGACTGGTATCAGGCTGATGAATGTATGTACAATAAGTAATTTTCTAAGGAATGGAATTTGACTAAGAAAATACTGTTAATACTGAAGTAATGTATGAGCCTTAACTGCAGTAGAAGCGACTGGTAGCAGGCTTATTAATAACACTACCTAACTTTTAAAAGTGCATGTTTAAAACGTTTACTGGCATGTTATTCGTTTTTTGTGAGGTACTTTGGTGATAAATCTTTTGGGGCATGATTTTCCACATGGCTGTCGTTTATTTCTACATAGAAACGGTTAACTGAGGTTTCCCACCGTTGTAATATGAGTGGGAGGGGCCTATTTTAGAGCTTTTTTGCGCAGTAAAAATTCAGTTTCAGTCTTCCTGCTTCTTCCTCCTTGATCCAGGACGTCTCTAGAGAGCTCAGGGGTCTTCAAAATTCATTTTGAGGGAGGTAATCAGTCACAGCAGACCTGTGACAGTGTGTTTGACTGTGATAAAAACGTTAATTGTTAAATTGATTATCCGTTTTTGGGTATTAAGGGGTTAATCTTCCATTTGCTAGTGGGTGCAATGCTTTGCTAACTTAATACATTTACTGTGAAAATTTGGTTGCTATAACTGATTTGGTTCATTGTTATTTCAACTGTGACAATTTTTTGTGCTTCTTAAAGGCGCAGTAGCGTTTTTTATATTGCTTGTAAATTTATTTGAAAGGATTTTTCAAGCTTGCTAGTCTCATTGCGAGTCTGTTTAAACATGTCTGACACAGAGGAATCTGTTTGTTCACTATGTTTGAAGGCCAATGTGGAGCCCCACAGAAATATGTGTACTAAATGTATTGATGTCACTTTGAATAAAAGTCAATTTATATCTGTAAAGAAATTATCACCAGACAACGAGGGGGAAGTTATGCCGACTAACTCTCCTCACGTGTCAGTACCTTCGCCTCCCGCTCAGGAGGCGCGTGATATTGTGGCGCCAAGTACATCAGAGAGTCCCATACAAATCACTTTGCAAGACATGGCTGCTGTTATGACAGAGGTATTAGCTAAATTACCTGAATTAAGAGGCAAGCGCGATAGCTCTGGGTTAAGGACAGAGCGCGCTGATGATGTGAGAGCCATGTCTGATACTGCGTCACAATTTGCAGAACATGAGGACGGAGAGCTTCATTCTGTGGGTGACGGATCTGATCCAGGGAGACCGGATTCAGAGATTTCTAATTTTAAATTTAAGCTTGAGAACCTCCGTGTATTGCTAGGGGAGGTATTAGCGGCTCTGAATGATTGTAACACGGTTGCAATTCCAGAGAAAATATGTAGGTTGGATAGATACTTTGCGGTACCGGTGTGTACTGACGTTTTTCCTATACCTAAAAGGCTTACAGAAATTATTAGCAAGGAGTGGGATAGACCCGGTGTGCCCTTTTCCCCTCCTCCGATATTTAGAAAAATGTTCCCAATAGACGCCACTACACGAGACTTATGGCAGACGGTCCCTAAGGTGGAGGGAGCAGTTTCTACTTTAGCTAAACGTACCACTATCCCGGTGGAGGATAGTTGTGCTTTTTCGGATCCAATGGATAAAAAATTAGAGGGTTACCTTAAGAAAATGTTTGTTCAACAAGGTTTTATCTTACAGCCCCTTGCATGCATTGCGCCTGTCACTGCTGCTGCGGCATTCTGGTTTGAGTCTCTGGAAGAGGCCATTCGCACAGCTCCATTGGATGAGATTATGGCCAAGCTTAAAGCTCCTAAGCTAGCTAATGCATTTGTTTCTGATGCCGTTGTACATTTAACCAAACTAACGGCTAAGAACTCTGGATTCGCCATCCAGGCGCGCAGAGCCCTATGGCTTAAATCCTGGTCAGCTGACGTGACTTCTAAATCTAAATTGCTTAATATTCCTTTCAAAGGGCAGACCTTATTCGGGCCCGGCTTGAAAGAAATTATTGCTGACATTACTGGAGGTAAGGGTCATACTCTTCCTCAGGACAGGGCCAAATCAAAGGCCAAACAGTCTAATTTTCGTGCCTTTCGTAACTTCAAGGCAGGAGCAGCATCAACTTCCTCCGCTCCAAAACAGGAAGGACCTGTTGCTCGTTACAGACAGGGCTGGAAAGCTAACCAGCCCCGGAACAACGGCAAGCAGGCCAGAAAGCCTACTTCTGCCCCTAAGACAGCATGAAGAGAGGGCCCCCTATCTGGAAACGGATCTAGTGGGGGGCAGACTATCTCTCTTCGCCCAGGCTTGGGCAAGAGATGTCCAGGATCCCTGGGCGTTGGAGATCATATCTCAGGGATATCTTCTGGACTTCAAAGCTTCTCCTCCACAAGGGAGATTTCATCTTTCAAGGTTATCAGCAAACCAAATAAAGAAAGAGGCATTTCTACGCTGTGTGCAAGACCTCTTAGTAATGGGGGTGATCCACCCAGTTCCGCAGACGGAAGAAGGGTAAGGGTTTTACTCAAATCTGTTTGTGGTTCCCAAGAAAGAGGGAACCTTCAGACCAATCTTGGACCTAAAAATCTTAAACAAATTCCTAAGAGTTCCATCATTCAAAATGGAAACTATTCGAACCATCCTACCCATGATCCAAGAGGGTCAATACATGACCACAGTAGACTTAAAGGATGCCTACCTTCATATACCGATTCACAAAAATCATTATCGGTACCTAAGATTTGCCTTTCTAGACAGGCATTACCAGTTTGTAGCTCTTCCCTTCGGGTTGGCTACGGCCCCGAGAATCTTTACAAAGGTTCTGGGCTCACTTCTGGCGGTTCTAAGACCGCGATGCATAGCTTTGGCTCCGTATCTAGACGACATCCTGATACAGGCGTCAAGCTTTCAAATGGCCAAGTCTCATACAGAGATAGTTCTGGCATTTCTGAGGTCGCATGGGTGGAAAGTGAACGTGGAAAAGAGTTCTCTATCACCACTCACAAGAGTCTCCTTTCTAGGGACTCTTATAGATTCTGTAGAGATGAAAATTTACCTGACAGAGTCCAGGTTATCAGTGCATGGAAGTAATCGGCTTAATGGTAACGGCAATGGACATAGTGCCATTTGCGCGCCTGCATCTCAGACCACTACAATTATGCATGCTAAGTCAGTGGAATGGGGATTACTCAGATTTGTCCCCTATTCTAAATCTGGACCAAGAGACCAGAGATTCTCTTCTCTGGTGGCTTTCTCGGGTCCATCTGTCCAAGGGTATGACCTTTCGCAGGCCAGATTGGACGATTGTAACAACAGATGCCAGCCTTCTAGGTTGGGGCGCAGTCTGGAATTCCCTGAAGGCTCAGGGATTATGGACTCAGGAGGAGAAACTCCTCCCAATAAATATTCTGGAGTTGAGAGCAATATTCAATGCTCTTCTAGCTTGGCCTCAGTTAGCAACACTGAGGTTCATCAGATTTCAGTCGGACAACATCACGACTGTGGCTTACATCAACCATCAAGGGGGAACCAGGAGTTCCCTAGCGATGTTGGAAGTCTCAAAGATAATTCGCTGGGCAGAGTCTCACTCTTGCCACCTGTCAGCGATCTACATCCCAGGCGTGGAGAACTGGGAGGCGGATTTTCTAAGTCGCCAGACTTTTCATCCGGGAGAGTGGGAACTTCATCCGGAGGTCTTCGCTCAACTGATTCATCGTTGGGGCAAACCAGATCTGGATCTCATGGCGTCTCACCAGAATGCCAAGCTTCCTTGTTACGGATCCAGGTCCAGGGACCCGGGAGCAGCGCTGATAGATGCTCTGACAGCCCCTTGGGTCTTCAACATGGCTTATGTGTTTCCACCATTTCCGATGCTACCTCGACTGATTGCCAAGATCAAACAGGAGAGAGCATCGGTGATTCTGATAGCGCCTGCGTGGCCACGCAGGACCTGGTATGCAGACCTAGTGGACATGTCGTCCTGTCCACCATGGTTTCTACCTCTGAGGCAGGACCTTCTAATACAAGGTCCTTTCAAACATCCAAATCTAATTTCTCTGAGGCTGACTGCATGGACTGCATGGAGATTGAACGCTTGATTCTATCAAAGCGTGGCTTCTCGGAGTCAGTTATTGATACCTTAATACAGGCACGGAAGCCTGTTACCAGAAAAATTTACCATAAGATATGGCGTAAATATTTATATTGGTGCGAATCCAAGGGTTACTCATGGAGTAGGGTTAGGATTCCTAGGATATTGTCCTTTCTACAAGAGGGTTTAGAAAAGGGCTTATCTGCTAGTTCGTTAAAGGGACAGATTTCTGCTCTGTCTATTCTCTTACACAAACGTCTGGCAGAAGTTCCAGACGTCCAGGCTTTTTGTCAGGCTTTGGCTAGGATTAAGCCTGTGTTTAAGACTGTTGCTCCTCCGTGGAGCTTAAACTTGGTTCTTAAAGTTCTTCAAGGGGTTCCGTTTGAACCCCTTCATTCCATTGATATTAAGCTTTTATCTTGGAAAGTTCTGTTTTTGATGGCTATTTCCTCGGCTCGAAGAGTCTCTGAGTTATCGGCCTTACATTGTGATTCTCCTTATCTGATTTTCCATTCAGACAAGGTAGTTCTGCGTACTAAACCTGGGTTTTTACCTAAGGTAGTTTCTAACAGGAATATCAATCAGGAGATTGTTGTTCCATCATTATGTCCTAATCCTTCTTCAAAGAAGGAACGACTTTTGCATAATCTGGACGTAGTCCGTGCCCTGAAGTTCTATTTACAGGCAACTAAAGATTTTCGTCAAACTTCTTCCCTGTTTGTCGTGTACTCTGGACAGAGGAGAGGTCAAAAGGCTTCGGCAAACCTCTCTCTCTTTTTGGCTTCGTAGCATAATACGTTTAGCCTATGAGACTGCTGGACAGCAGCCCCCTGAAAAAATTACAGCTCATTCCACTAGAGCTGTGGCTTCCACCTGGGCCTTTAAGAATGAGGCCTCTGTTGAACAGAATTGCAAGGCTGCAACTTTGTCTTCACTTCACACTTTTTCAAAATTTTACAAATTTGACACTTTTGCTTCTTCGGAGGCTGTTTTTGGGAGAAAGGTTCTACAGGCAGTGGTTCCTTCCGTTTAAGTTCCTGCCTTGTCCCTCCCATCATCCGTGTACTTTGGCTTTTGTATTGTTATCCCATAAGTAATGGATGACCCGTGGACTGAATACACTTAACAAGAGAAAACATAATTTATGCTTACCTGATAAATTTATTTCTCTTGTAGTGTATTCAGTCCACGGCCCGCCCTGTCTTTTAAAGGGACAGTCAAGGCCCAAAAAAACTTTTATTTTTCAAATAGGGCATGTAATTTTAAACAACTTTCGAATTTACTTTTATCAACAATTTTGCTTTGTTCTCTTGGTATTCTAGTTGAGAGCAAACCTAGAAAGGCTCATATGATAATTTCTAAGCCCTTGAAGGCCGCCTCTAATCACATGCTTTTGTATTTGCTTTTCACAGCAGGGGAGAGTAGTTCAGGTAAACCATATAGATAGCATTGTGATCACGCCCGTGAGTTGTGGCAGACACTGCACTAATTGGCTAAACTGCAAGTCAATAGATAATAACTAAAAGTCATGTGATTAGGGGCGGTCAGAAGATGCTTAGATACAAGATAGTCACAGCAGTAAAAAGTGTATTAATATAACAGTGTTGGTTATGCAAAACTGGGGAATGGGTAATAAAGGGATTATCTATCTTTTTAAACAACAAAAATTCTGGTGTTGACTGTCCCTTTAAGGCAGATCTAATTTTTAATTAAAACTCCAGTCACCACTGCACCCTATGGTTTCTCCTTTCTCGTCTTGTTTCGGTCGAATGACTGGATATGACATGTGAGGGGAGGAGCTATATAGCAGCTCTGCTTGGGTGATCCTCTTGCAACTTCCTGTTGGGAAGGGAATATATCCCATAAGTAATGGATGACCCGTGGACTGAATACACTACAAGAGAAATAAATTTATCAGGTAAGCATAAATTATGTTTTTCAATCAGTTGTGTTGTTTACTGTAGCTTTAATTATTTTTTAGTGTTATTTCATTCTCATCAATTAATGGGCATATGTTATTTTTTTGTATTCTGCTATTTTGTTTTTATTATGTATAATATTGAAAATAAGAATACTGTATTCTTCACATATATAATAATTGACATTTCATTTTGACCAACATGTATAAAGCAATGCCACTTACAGCAAACCCATGTTAACGTGTATGCGCAATTCCATTTTCGCGATCATTGCGCAATGATTCCAAGCGGAATTACGCATCCATCATTTGACCAACATGTATAAAGCAATGCCACTTACAGCAAACCCATGTTAACGTGTATGCGCAATTCCATTTTCGCGATCATTGCGCAATGATTCCAAGTGGAATTACGCATCCGTCATTTGACCAACATGTATAAAGAAATGCCACTTACAGCAAACCCATGTTAACGTGTATGCGCAATTCCATTTTCGCGATCATTGCGCAATGATTCCAAGCGGAATTACGCATCCGTCATTTGACCAACATGTATAAAGCAATGTCACTTACAGCAAACCCATGTTAACGTGTATGCGCTATTCCATTTTCGCTCTGTGACGCATATTCTGTAGAGCGCAAGAAACATCATTCCTATTTCATGTGTCACTAATCTAAAATCAGATATCTAAACATCATATGTAGTGTATGTTGTGAGATCTGTATAGGTTTAGTATCTGACTATATACACATTTTCTAAAATTCTAATCAAATATTAAGATATTATATGAAGTTGGATAGTTACCTGGTTCAGATTCTCTTTCATCTCCTCCCAGGCCACCGGACGGAGAAGCAGCTGCCCTGGCCCCCGCGTCAGGACTTTCAGATCCCGCAGCTGGGAGGGAAGAAGAGGAGGCCGAGGATGGCGAGGATCTAAATCTTTTGGGGACCCGGAGAGTGAGGAGCTCGCATAAAGTCACCTCATAAGGGAGTAGGTATAGTTTCCGCGGGGCCTTTCTTTGGCCCCCTCTTTTACAAGCTTGTACCCAGTCCCTTATGAGGTTGACTTTTTTTGACAAGCGCAACCTCATATCTCCGAATCTCCTCATGATTTGATCCTGGCTCCTCTGGACGCCACACACCAATTTAACCACATTGGTGATAGACTCCCAGAGGGCCTTCTTAACAGGCGCATCTGTCGACCTCCTCTTGTTCCCAAACAGCTGGGGATAAAAGTCCTTGACGGCGTGGACCAGTGCAGCGCTCTCCTGCTTGGTGAACCTGGGAGATGACATGCCTGCTGGGTTGTCTAAGAAATCCCGGTATATTATAATATATACTGCCTGCAGGCATTAGAGAACTGACAAAGATGGCAACGTGTAATGGACTTTTATATGGTGAAGTAAACATGAGATGCACCATGGGACAAGTTATCTGTACATCTGATTGGATAAAAGTTTGAAATATTGTTAGAATGTCTGTGAGACCATCCTGACTCAAGTTGTGTTTGTGTGATGAACTCTGATTGGCCGTTCCTTAATGTTTCATATCTTAGTAACTTCCTTACACATACCTCCTGGTGGTGCTGTTACTTCATTTTTCATGTAGACTTATTTGTAACTCATGGGCCTGTCATGCGGATATGTGTGACGCAGATTTAATATCCGTGATCCATTAAATATTAATGTTTAAATTAACTTTAAAATCTAATACTGTCACATTATTAAATGTTGTATACATTTTTCGGATTAATAACGGTCTGTTTCTTTAATACAAATACACATTTAATATTGTATGTCTTTATTGTTCATAAAATCAATTTTTTGACTTATTGTGAAGTATTGACATTACTCTATTAAATGTATTTTAGAATGCACATTGATTGTGTGCTATTGCGTGACATTAGACTCTAATGTTTAAAGATGCAAATCTGGTGTTTCAAGATCCGTTTCCCACGCAACATTTCTGAATGTTCAAATTCAGGTTATAATGTCAGTAACTTGGATAATCTGTTTATAGATGTTAAACTGTTAGTTTGTTTGTTATTAGTAAATAAACCTCAAGCTTGTATTTGTCTGAACTGCTCATATATGTTATTGTGCAATGGCGTCTTTATTTTTAAATAGACATTACAAACAAACAATTGTATCAAATGATCTATAGAGATAGAAATTTGTTTAGACTTTAAAATGTAACTCAATTTATCTTTGTATTTAGATATCCTCAACAGAAGAAATTTAAATGCACATGGTTGAGCCAATCACATAAGGCATCTCTGTGCATCCACCAATCTTCATCTACTGAGCCTATCTCGATATGCTTTTCAAGCAAAGTATGTCAAGATAAGAAGAGAAGTAAATACACTCTTTAAATCTCTTAAAGGGACACTGTCCAAACAAATTTAGTGTTCGTAATTCAGATTGAGCATAAAATGTTAAGCAACTTTATAATTTAATCCGATTCTCAAATGTTAAGAATTATCTTGTTATCTTTCTTAGCAAAGCAATAATGATATTTTAGATTACAGACAATTTTTTAAAAAAACCTGGGTTGTCCTTGATGATTGTTGGAGAAATTAATCCAACCAAAAAAAAAAAGTTCTGTCCAGAGTACTGAAGCAAATAAATAATCAATGTAATGCCTTATTTTTAAAGTAATGATAGCAACATCACGAGGAACATTGATAATATGAGACAATTTATAAAGTTGCTTAAAATAGAATACTCATTGTGAATGTATAAATCATTCCTTTTTTTAAAGTCTCCCTTTAAGTATATTTTGAGTTCATGTCCCTTTAAAGAGACATTTCACAATAATGCTTGAAAAATCAGAAACCTAGGCACCTTCCTTTTGCTAAATTAGTATAACATATGAGTAAAGCATATTTAGATTAACTTCTGGATTGTTTTACACACTGACTGAAATATATATTGTAATGGATGTATTTCGCAGTCTTCAGCTTAGAGGGACATTAAGCTATATGTTTTTTATGCATTTTGGATAAGATTATAATATTTGAACAACTTAATATGTTTTGGTATTCAATTATTAGATTGTAATTATATATATTCTTGGATTAAATACATATCTACATAGGCTAGTTTGATGCTGATTGTTGGTTGCTCATAGATGCCTTATATAATTGAATAAGATATGTGCATTGATGTATATTTTTCAAAGTATATTTAAAGACTGAATGTAATTCTATAGTACTTTCTAAATATGTTTAAATTCTTTTATGATTTTTTAAAAATCAATACACAATATATTTTGTGAATGTCCCTTTAAGGACAAAAACATTCGGAATGCTGATTTAACATTGTCGAAAGAAACTAAAGGGGAATGAAAATTATATATAGATATGTGATGTCTAACCCAAGAGCTAAGATTTTAAAAACTACATAATATTAATAACTATAGTTAAATGTGCCTTTAAATGACTCCACTAGAAAATCAAATCTATTAACATGGCATCCAATAACTAGCTTGTGCAAAATATGAAGTTAAATGACCTACCATTTATAAATTTAACAATTTATAAATTTTATAAAATAATGTTTTGAGATACAAGATCTTATAAAATTAATTTTACATTCAACAACCCTGTCACTTTAATGTAAGTGAACCACTTCCCATTCTTAAAAGTGAAAAAAAATAAATTTAGGTCAAATTCTGACTACATATCCGAAATTATTTTAACATCTAAGATTTTCACAAGAAAAGCATCGATGGATCTCACTCCCCAATTAATTTTAAAAAGATAGTTTAATTTAATATTCTCTGAATCAGTGGATTTTCAAAAATTAATGCATAATTTGATTTTATGCATGTGCTTGTCAAATAGACAACTACCAGTCATGGGAGTCAAATTGTTTTTTATTGACAGATTATATGGATATTTATTATAATCTGTTCAAAAGAGGGTATTTAATAATAAAATGTTGATTATTACCATTTAAAAATAAAATGTTTTTTAAACAAAACCAAAAACAAACAAATATTCCTGGAAGTCATCAGATGACAATCTGAAATTAAAAAACAAAATTTGACAAAGTTAATACACACGTTGAAAAATATTCATAAAATACATTTACAATCATCTTGTGTCTATGCTCTAACTTTGTGCATAATTTTATCAAGATATTTCTGATTTACATTTAAAAATTTAAAAAACAAACATACACCATTATATTGTGTAATAATAAAAAAATTAAAATATCAGAATTTCTAATTATACATAATAATGTATATCTGTCATATCATTACCCCTCTAGTAGATTATATGTGGTAATATCTGTCCCTTTAAGGTTTACACAGAGGCATATCAGATCATCTATAAAAGGAGGGACTAAAGCACTGCACAGGTGCTTGATAATTGCAAATGTATGGGTAAAGCAGAGTTACTGCAACCTTTACCTATCTCCTAAATTTAACAGATTGGATAAACTCTTTTGACAAACAATATCCTCACCAATTTCATTATCTTCATACAACTAAAATCTGTTACCATTTATTATACTTCTAACGATCTCACATTCAGATTGCCTCTCACACCAACGGAGTTTCACAGCACTCTGACGTCATCTCTATCTCAGCGTGTGTATACGGAAGTCGGAACACGCTGCTTGCAGGGACGCTGAACACGGAGTGTTACCTCCGCTAACGGATCAACATATCGGGGGGTAGTTATCAAGCCGTCTACTTTTCTGGCTTCGCCGGCCCAATACGTCCGCCTAAGCTCGCCTACCTTCGCCGCCGCGGACCTTGAATACATTCGCCTAAGTTATCAAATAAAGCTGTCAAAAAGCCGTGGGGCGATGAGCAGCGGACTGTGACAGTTATCACTCATCCGATCTCGCTGCCCTTCGGCTTTTTCCCAGCTTTATTGCTAGCCTGTCACTAAGCACTCACACTAAACTACACTGTTCTACCCCCTATACCGGCGCCCCCGGAGCCCCCCGCAACTAAATAAAGTTACTAACCCCTAAACCGCCGCTCCTAGACCCCGCCGCAAGTCTTATAAATGTATTAACCCCTAAACCGCCGCTCCTAGACCCCGCCGCAAGTCTTATAAATGTATTAACCCCTAAACCGCCGCTCCCGGACACCGCTGCCACCTACAGTATACCTAGTAACCCCTATCCTGCCCCCCCTATACCGTCGCCCTCTATTATAAAATTATTAACCCCTATCCTGCTGATCCCGCACCTCTCCGCAACTAAATAAATAGTTTAACCCCTAAACCGCCTCTCCATGAACCCGCCGCAACCTATAATAAATTTATTAACCCCTATCCTGCCCCCCACTACGCCGCCGCCACTGTAATAAAATTATTAACCCCTAAACCTAAGTCTAACCCTAACCCTAACGCCCCCTAACTTAAATATTAATTAAATACATCTAAATAAATTAACTCTTATTAACTAAATGAATCCTATTTAAAACTAAATACTTACTTATAAAATAAACCCTAATATAGCTACAATATAACTAATAATTATATTCTAGCTATCTTAGGATTTATATTTATTTTACAGGTACCTTTCAATTTATTTTAACCAGGTACAATAGCTATTAAATAGTTATTAACTATTTAATAGCTTACCTAGCTAAAATAAAGAGAAATGTACCTGTGAAATAAATCCTAACCTAGGTTACAATTACACCTAACACTACACTATACTTTAATAAATTATTCCTATTTAAAAATAAATACTTACCTGTAAAATAAACCCTAAGATAGCTACAATGTAATTAATAATTATATTATAGCTATCTTAGGATTTATATTTATTTTACAGGTAACTTTGTATTTATTTTAGCTAGTTAGAATAGTTATTAAATAGTTATTAACTATTTAATAACTACCTAGCTAAAAGAAATACAAAATTACCTGTAAAATAAATCCTAACTTAAGTTACAATTAAACCTAATACTACACTATCATTACATTAACTAAATGAATTAACTACAAATAACTACAATGAAATACAATTACATAAACTAACTAAAGTACAAAAAATAAAAAAGCTAAGTTACAAAAAATAAAAAAAGCTAAGTTACAAAAAATAAAAAAAGCTAAGTTACAAAAAATAAAAAAATAAGTTACAAACATGTTAAAAATATTACAACAATTTTAAGCTACTTACACCTAATCTAAGCCCCCTAATAAAATAACAAACCCCCCCAAAATAAAAAAAATCCCTACCCTATTCTAAATTACATAAATTTCAAAGCTCTTTTACCTTACCAGCCCTTAAAAGGGCCATTTGTGGGGGCATGCCCCAAAAAGTTCAGCTCTTTTGCCTGTAAAAGAAAAATACAACCCCCCCCCAACATTAAAACCCACCACCCACATACCCCTAATCTAACCCAAACCCCCCTTACAAAAACCTAACACTAATCCCCTGAAGATCATCCTACCTTGAGTCGTCTTCACTCAGCCGAGCCACCGATGGAACTGAAGAGGACATCCGGAGCGGAAGAAGTTAATCCTCCAAGCGGCGCTGAAGAAATCTTCCATCCGATGAAGTCATCATCCAGGCGGCGCTGAAGAAGTCTTCGATCCGGCCGATGTCATCTTCAAAGAGGCGCTGAAGAGGTCTTCTATCCGGGCGAAGTCATCTTCCAAGCCGGGTCTTGAATCTTCCTTCCGCCGACGCGGAACCACCTTCTTCACCGACGGACTACGACGAATGACGGCTCCTTTAAGGGACGTCATCCAAGATGGCATCCCCTCAATTCCGATTGGCTGATAGGATTCTATCAGCCAATCGGAATTAAGGTAGGAAAATCTGATTGGCTGATGGAATCAGCCAATCAGATTCAAGTTCAATCCGATTGGCTGATCCAATCAGCCAATCAGATTGAGCTCGCATTCTATTGGCTGATCGGAACAGCCAATAGAATGCGAGCTCAATCTGATTGGCTGATTCCATCAGCCAATCAGATTTTTCCTACCTTAATTCCGATTGGCTGATAGAATCCTATCAGCCAATCGGAATTGAGGGGACGCCATCTTGGATGACGTCCCTTAAAGGAGCCGTCATTCGTCGTAGTCCGTCGGTGAAGAAGGTGGTTCCGCGTCGGCGGAAGGAAGATTCAAGACCCGGCTTGGAAGATGACTTCGCCCGGATAGAAGACCTCTTCAGCGCCTCTTTGAAGATGACATCGGCCGGATCGAAGACTTCTTCAGCGCCGCCTGGATGATGACTTCATCGGATGGAAGATTTCTTCAGCGCCGCTTGGAGGATTAACTTCTTCCGCTCCGGATGTCCTCTTCAGTTCCATCGGTGGCTCGGCTGAGTGAAGACGACTCAAGGTAGGATGATCTTCAGGGGATTAGTGTTAGGTTTTTGTAAGGGGGGTTTGGGTTAGATTAGGGGTATGTGGGTGGTGGGTTTTAATGTTGGGGGGGGGGTTGTATTTTTCTTTTACAGGCAAAAGAGCTGAACTTTTTGGGGCATGCCCCCACAAATGGCCCTTTTAAGGGCTGGTAAGGTAAAAGAGCTTTGAAATTTATGTAATTTAGAATAGGGTAGGGATTTTTTTTATTTTGGGGGGGTTTGTTATTTTATTAGGGGGCTTAGATTAGGTGTAAGTAGCTTAAAATTGTAATATTTTTAACATGTTTGTAACTTATTTTTTTATTTTTTGTAACTTAGCTTTTTTTATTTTTTGTACTTTAGTTAGTTTATGTAATTGTATTTCATTGTAGTTATTTGTAGGTAGTTTATTTAGTTAATTTAATGATAGTGTAGTATTAGGTTTAATTGTAACTTAAGTTAGTATTTATTTTACAGGTAATTTTGTATTTCTTTTAGCTAGGTAGTTATTAAATAGTTAATAACTATTTAATAACTATTCTAACTAGCTAAAATAAATACAAAGATACCTGTAAACTAAATATAAATCCTAAGATAGCTATAATATAAGTATTAATTACATTGTAGCTATCTTAGGGTTTATTTTACAGGTAAGTATTTATTTTTAAATAGGAATAATTTATTAAAGTATAGTGTAGTGTTAGGTGTAATTGTAACTTAGGTTAGGATTTATTTCACAGGTACATTTCTCTTTATTTTAGCTAGGTAAGCTATTAAATAGTTAATAACTATTTAATAGTTATTGTACATGGTTAAAATAAATTGAAAGGTACCTGTAAAATAAATATAAATCCTAAGATAGCTATAATATAATTATTATTTATATTGTAGCTATATTAGGGTTTATTTTAAAGGTAAGTATTTAGTTTTAAATAGGATTCATTTAGTTAATAAGAGTTAATTTATTTAGATTTATTTAATTAATATTTAAGTTAGGGGGCGTTAGGGTTAGGGTTAGACTTAGGTTTAGGGGTTAATAATTTTATTACAGTGGCGGCGGCGTAGTGGGGGGCAGGATAGGGGTTAATAAATTTATTATAGGTGGCGACGGTGTAGGGGGGGCAGATTAGGGGTTAATACATTTAATATAGGTTGCGGCGGGTTCAGGGAGCGGCGGTTTAGGGGTTAATACATTTATTATAGTTGCGGTGGGCTCCGGGAGCGGCGGTTTAGGGGTTAATATGTATAGAGTAGCTTGCGGTGGGCTCCGGGAGCGGCGGTTTAGGGGGTAATAACTTTATTTAGTTGCGGCGGTGTAGGGGGGGTCAGATTAGCGGTGTTTAGACTCGGGGTACATGTTAGGGTGTTAGGTGTAGACAGCTCCCATAGGAATCAATGGGATGTCTGTCAGCAGCGAACTTGTACTTTCGCTATGGTCAGACTCCCATTGATTCCTATGGGATCCGCCGCCTCCAGGGGTGGCGGATTGAAAACCAGGTACGCTGGGCCGTAAAAGTGCCGAGCGTACCTGCTAGTTTTTTGATAGCTAGCAAAAGTAGTGAGAATGTGCCGCACTTGTGTGCGGAACATCTGGAGTGACGTAAGAATCGATCTGTGTCGGACTGAGTCCGGCGGATCGAAGCTTACGTCACAAAATTCTACTTTTGCCGGTCTCGAGCCTTTGATAACTAAGGCGAATCAGCCTCGCCACAAATACGCTGCGGAATTCCAGCGTATTTGAGGTTGACGGCTTGATAACTACCCCCCATCAGCTCCTCTCAACTCTACCGGACCTGTTCCCAACTTACCTTGCCTAAGGATTTATACGCAAGTACTTAGTATAAGAGACTTCCTTAAAACACTTGTCTGTAACTTCTAATAGGAATATCTACAGAGCGAATGCCTAACTGAATTGCTTACTACAGTGTTTGCCTGTCATATTAATACCTGCTATAAACTCCAATTATACAGAGGAATTGCTTACTACTGTGTTTGCCTGTCATATTAATACCTGCTATAAGCTCCATTTATACAGAGGAATTGCTTACTACTGTGTTTGCCTGTCACATTACCTCTTTAATACATGCTCAAGTCATACAGAGACTTAAACTAAACCTTAATCATTGAAGTGAGATATAAAAGTCCAGGTATACATCATCATTAATACCTGTGACTACAAGCTCACTTTCCATCTCATTACTTGTTCATGTTATTCCTAAGAGGTATCATTTTTCACTTACCATTGATAACTGTATAAATAGGAATAACTACACACAAAATATTTGTTTATCCAAAATTGTTTATTAGGGTTATTGCAGAATTATCAAGCCTCTAAAAAGGATTACAATGGATCCTGCGCAAATGACCAATGAAATTGGCACCCTTAATCAAAAGGTAGAATTACTTGCACAGGGTTTAAATGAACTAAAGACTGAAAATAACACACTTAAACGTTTAATGAACGATTATTTCACACAGAAACCCACTGATCATCCAGAACCACAAATTAATCCACCCCACCCATTCACAGGGGTACGTTCGAAATACTGTGAATTTAAAAATTCATGCATGCTCCTATTCAGTATGAAACCCAAGACATACAGTACAGAGAGAATTAAGGTTTGTACCACTATATCATATCTGTCTGGAGAACCCAGGGCTTGGGCTGACAGATTCTTTGAGTCTGGAGATCCTATACTAGATTCATTAGAAAATTTCTTTGCTGCCATGTCTACACTTTATGAGGATACTAACAAACAGAGTACCGCGGAACAAAACCTGAGATCCATTAGACAAGGAAAGCGAGCGGTAGAAGATTATATTGCCGAATTCCAACTCTGGGCTACTGACTCGCAATGGAATATAATAAGCCTGAAGAATCAATTCAGGTTGGGATTATCAGAACATCTCAAAGACGAACTTTCTCGTATAGAGTTACCTGAAACTCTGGAGGCTTTAATAAAAGTTTGTATATCGATGGATCGACGCTACAGAGAACGTAAGATGGAAAGACAACACCCCGAGACCTTCACAAAGAAGCATTATCCTGTTCATTATGATAAACCCAGTACACCAGCGGTGGCAATGGAAATTGGAACCAATAACTCAAGAGGAAAAGACAAGACGTCGCTTAGCCAACCTATGTATGTATTGCTCTAACAAAGACCATGGAGTGTCTACATGCCCTCTCCTGATTCGTCAAAAGAAGGGTAAGACTTCTTACAGTATCACTAATATCCTTACCAAAGTAAATACCCATTTGACTATTTCTGTGTCTTTACAGTGGGACCAACACCTCTACAAGAGCGAGGCTATGATTGACTCCGGTGCTTTCGGAATGTTCATAGATCAGAAAATTGTTAATGCAAATAAAATTCCTTGTGTGATGAAAGAAATACCAGTTTATGTTAAAGTTATTGACGGGTCTAATTATTTAAAGGGTCCCATTACACATCACACTATTCCACTCCTCACCACTACAAAAACAGGTCACAAAGAATATATTTCATATGACATCATTCCAGGATCTATACACCCTATTATTATGGGATATCCATGGCTACAAAAACATAATCCCACAATTGATTGGTCAATAAACAAGATAAAATTCGACTCTTCTTACTGTTCTTCAACTTGTTTTCCTTACACACAGATTAATCACGCTACAACAGCCTTACCTCAAGAGTACGCAGAATTTTCAGACGTATTCAATTTAAAGGAAGCAGAAAATCTTCCTCCACATCGGCCATATGACTGATCGGCCATTGATACAAAACCTGGTGCAGTCATACCGTTTGGAAGAATATTCCCATTATCACAGAAAGAATTACAATTCTTGAGGGAATACCTAGATGATAATTTACGTAAGGGTTTTATCTCACCCAGTACATCCTCGGCAGCCGCAGGCATATTTTTCGTCACTAATAAAGACGGAACTAGACGACCCATTATAGATTACAGAGCTCTTAACTCCATAACTATCAAAAACAGATACCCCCTTCCTCTCATCCCTGAGCTTCTAGAAAGGTTGAGTGATGCTACCATATTCACAAAATTAGACCTTAAAGGTGCTTACAACCGTATCCGGATGAAGAGTGGGGATGAATGGAAAATGGCCTTCAGGACCCGTTATGGGTTGTTCCAATATAATGTCATGCCATTCGGACTCACCAATGCACCCGCCACATTCCAGTATTTTATTAATGATATATTTAAAGATCTCATGGATGTGTGCGTGGTAATTTACTTAGATGACAATTTAATCTACTCTCGTACTGAAGATGAACATATCAAACATGTTAGGTGGGTGTTAGCAAGATTGCGTGAACATCAACTCTACGCCAAGATGGATAAGTGTTGTTTCCATGTAAAGACTATCAAATTTCTGGTATATATAATCTCACCTACCGGAGTAACGATGGACCCTGAAAAGGTTTCTGCTATACTCAACTGGACTAAACCCACTTCGGTAAAATCGCTACAACGATTTCTTGGATTTGCCAACTTTTATAGACGATTCATAAGAAATTTCTCTATGATTGTCAAACCTTTAACCAGACTAACAGGCAAACATAAATTCTTATGGAACAATGAAGCTCAAGAGGCATTCGAATCTCTAAAACAGAAATTCTCATCCTCTCCCGTTCTACAACTCCCTCATCCTGATTATCAATACACAGTAGAGATAGATGCCTCGAATACAGGTATTGGTGCTATACTCTCCCAACAATCTCTAATTAATCCTACTTTACATCCAGTTGCATATTATTCAAGAACACTCACAAATGCAGAACAAAATTACTCCGTAGGAGACAAAGAATTGTTAGCCATCAAATGTGCTTTGGAACATTGGAGGCATCTACTCGAAAGCACCTCCAAACCGTTTTACATCTTCACCGATCACAAGAACCTTCAATATCTCAGGAATAACAAGACTCTTTCATCTAGACAGGTCCGCTGGGCTCTTTTCCTCGACAGGTTTGAATTTTTGATAACCTATAGACCAGGTTCTAAGAACATCAAGGCAGATGCTCTCTCTAGATCCCTGGAACCTACCACTGAAGAAACAGAGAAAAAGTTTATCATTGCCCCTCACAAAATCATTGCCTCCGCCACTACTTTACTCACTGAGATAATAAATGCTTTGCAATCTGATACTGAGATTCCACCTTCTTGTGAACGGGATGAGAAGACAGGTTTATTTATCCATAACAACAAGACCTATATTCCTTCCTCTTTACGCAAAGAACTCATACAACATTATCATGATACACCTCTCTCAGGACACCCTGGTATAGTAAAAACGATGGAACTCCTCAAAAGGACGTTTTGGTGGCCACGTCTCAATCAGGATGTAGTTGATTACGTGACTAAATGTAATACTTGTGCTCGGAACAAGAAAGACCATCATAAACCATTTGGTCTTATGTGTTCCTTACCCATTCCAGAGGTTCCCTGGTCTATGATAGCTATGGACTTCATAGTGGAGTTACCTCCATCAAACCAATTCACCACAATATTAGTGGTAATAGACCATCTCACCAAATTAGCACATTTCATACCGTTAAAGTCCTTACCAACTGCCATCACTACTGCAAAGATATTCATGTCACATATTGTAAAACTTCATGGACTACCCACTTCCATTGTGTCGGACCGGGGGACACAATTCACCTCCAGATTTTGGAAAGAATTATGTTGTATACTACAAATTTCTTCAAGACTCACCACCGCATTCCACCCTCAATCCAATGGATTAATGGAGCGTACAAATCAAACTTTAGAACAGTACCTTCGCTGCTATGTAAGCCATCTTCAAGATGACTGGGCAGAGTGGTTACCTCTAGCTGAATTTGCGTATAATAATTCTATAAACACCTCCACCAAAACATCACCTTTTCATGCTACATATGGATACCACCCTAAGTCTCTTCCTGGACGAGACCTTGTATCCAGTAATCCAACCGTCATGGATTATACCCAAAACATCAGAGCTTCTCTAACACTATTGAAGAAACACCTCGAAGAAGCCAAATCCTCTCAAAAGAGATATTATGATACGAAAAGATGTAATCCTCCAACCTTTAAAGTTGGTGACAGAGTTTTACTCTCCACAAAAAATCTTAGACTCCAAGTCCCCTGTAAAAAACTCGCAAACCAATTCATTGGACCTTATTCCATAACAAAGGTCATCAATCCTAATGCCGTCACTCTAAAACTACCACAAACATTAAAGATACATCCATCATTCCATGTATCGCTTCTGAAACCCTACCTTGGAACCAACCCCATACAACCACAAGTCAACGACTCCCCTGTCATATCCGAACCAGATCAAACGGATTATGAAATAGAAAGAATACTTGACTCCCGGATACGTTGGAGAAGAGTTGAATATCTCGTCCACTGGAAGGGATATGGACCAGAAGAAGATTCATGGGTACAACACTCTAACCTTAATGCTCCTCATTTACTTTCTGAATTCCACATTAAATATCCAACGAAACCACGTGCAGTTGGTGGTAGGAGGACATCCTGACGGGAGGGATCTGTCATATCATTACCCCTCTAGTAGATTATATGTGGTAATATCTGTCCCTTTAAGGTTTACACAGAGGCATATCAGATCATCTATAAAAGGAGGGACTAAAGCACTGCACAGGTGCTTGATAATTGCAAATGTATGGGTAAAGCAGAGTTACTGCAACCTTTACCTATCTCCTAAATTTAACAGATTGGATAAACTCTTTTCAGACAAACAATATCCTCACCAATTTCATTATCTTCATACAACTAAAATCTGTTACCATTTATTATACTTCTAACGATCTCACATTCAGATTGCCTCTCACACCAACGGAGTTTCACAGCACTCTGACGTCATCTCTATCTCAGCGTGTGTATACGGAAGTCGGAACACGCTGCTTGCAGGGACGCTGAACACGGAGTGTTACCTCCGCTAACGGATCAACTTCTCAGCTCCTCTCAACTCTACCGGACCTGTTCCCAACTTACCTTGCCTAAGGATTTATACGCAAGTACTTAGTATAAGAGACTGCCTTAAAACACTTGTCTGTAACTTCTAATAGGAATATCTACAGAGCGAATGCCTAACTGAATTGCTTACTACAGTGTTTGCCTGTCATATTAATACCTGCTATAAGCTCCAATTATACAGAGGAATTGCTTACTACTGTGTTTGCCTGTCATATTAATACCTGCTATAAGCTCCATTTATACAGAGGAATTGCTTACTACTGTGTTTGCCTGTCACATTACCTCTTTAATACATGCTCAAGTCATACAGAGACTTAAACTAAACCTTAATCATTGAAGTGAGATATAAAAGTCCAGGTATACATCATCATTAATACCTGTGACTACAAGCTCACTTTCCATCTCATTACTTGTTTATGTTATTCCTAAGAGGTATCATTTTTCACTTACCATTGATAACTGTATAAATAGGAATAACTACACACAAAATATTTGTTTATCCAAAATTGTTTATTAGGGTTATTGCAATATCACATTTAAATAATAAATATATATGTATGCTGAACATAAATGTAATATTTCATGTCCATTCAAATACCTCTATATCAACTATAATATGTCTTCCTTTTTCAGATTGTGATACCTAAATATCTAATTATGAACTAAGTATGACTAATGTATGTAAGCTACTAATATTCGACATTCTTCCTGTGATTCTTAACTAGCATGCATTGGTAAACCAACCTGGATAATGCATGGTCTTTGAAAGTCAATTCAGGGGTCAACAGTTGAACTTCAATAGGTGTCTTATTCATCATTTCATAAATAGAGGACTGAAATACCAATCTAGAAATTAGAAAATCATCTAAGTGTCTGATTGTGATACCTAAATATCTAATTATGAACTAAGTATGACTAATGTATGTAAGCTACTAATATTCGACATTCTTCCTGTGATTCTTAACTAGCATGCATTGGTAAACCAACCTGGATAATGCATGGTCTTTGAAAGTCAATTCAGGGGGTCAACAGTTGATCTTCAATAGGTGTCTTATTCATCATTTCATAAATAGAGGACTGAAATACCAATCTAGAAATTAGAAAATCATCTAAGTGTCTGATTGTGATACCTAAATATCTAATTATGAACTAAGTATGACTAATGTATGTAAGCTACTAATATTCGACATTCTTCCTGTGATTCTTAACTAGCATGCATTGGTAAACCAACCTGGATAATGCATGGTCTTTGAAAGTCAATTCAGGGGTCAACAGTTGATCTTCAATAGGTGTCTTATTCATCATTTCATAAATAGAGGACTGAAATACCAATCTAGAAATTAGAAAATCATCTAAGTGTCTGATTGTGATACCTAAATATCTAATTATGAACTAAGTATGACTAATGTATGTAAGCTACTAATATTCAACATTCTTCCTGTGATTCTTAACTAGCATGCATTGGAAAACCAACCTGGATAATGCATGGTCTTTGAAAGTCAATTCAGGGGTCAACAGTTGATCTTCAATAGGTGTCTTATTCATCATTTCATAAATAGAGGACTGAAATACCAATCTAGAAATTAGAAAATCATCTAAGTGTCTGATTGTGATACCTAAATATCTAATTATGAACTAAGTATGACTAATGTATGTAAGCTACTAATATTCGACATTCTTCCTGTGATTCTTAACTAGCATGCATTGGTAAACCAACCTGGATAATGCATGGTCTTTGAAAGTCAATTCAGGGGTAAATAGTTGATCTTCAATAGGTGTCTTATTCATCATTTCATAAATAGAGGACTGAAATACCAATCTAAAAATTAGAAAATCATCTAAGTGTCTCCAATAGGATGCCTCCACAGCCTTATTCTATCAAATAGTTGGCACTTACCATGTGAACATGTCTTTGTATGGTTTTCAAGGTCAGCAGATTTGAAAGATAATGCCAGACATGATCCCATTGGTATTCTTCAATTTCAATCTTGTCTTTTTCCACTGTCAGTCTGGGAATTCTTCACTGTCATTCTTCGAATTCTTCCCCTTTCAGTCTTTACATGAAGTCATCTCCCTAATGGCATAATTTATTTTTTTTAAAATTACTAATACAAGTGTGTGAATCAGTTCTGTACCCCTCTCCCACCCCCCATTTCTGAATCAATTTCTGTCACTAGCTTACTAAGCGTGTGTAGCATCTTGTGTTATGTTCTATGAAGTGTGAAGATGAGTCATATTGAGCAGAACTAACCTCTAATGTGTGACATTGAACCATAGTCATGCTAGAGGATAGTTATGCTAGAGGATCCCTTGCTGAGTATTTACATTTTAAGTAATGTGTAAACTAAATACTATTTTCGAAAATGTATGCCATATGATGTATTTGTGTACAATTCATGCCAGCAACAGTCCATACATCTATACTTACCAGCTGATGTCCTCTTTAAAAACCAGGTGGCAAAGACTCGCTACAGGACCCAATGACCAGAGCATCACCTATATTAATAAATGAAACACATTTTTAGCATTTGATGAACAATCCTAACATGTTTGCACAATTCTCTACTTGTCATTTCCCTAGAGTTCACATCTATTGACAATACTCCAGTCTAACTTCTATTATTTACCGTCTAAAGTTGCGGTTGATGATGTCTGCTCTGACATTGAGCCCCTCGTCCCGGAATGGCCCCTCTAGAACAGGATCATCCTCCTCATCTCTGAGGAGGTTTTGGTGCACCTGGACGCCCTGCAGCATCCCAGCCCACTGTGCAATATTATGCAGGACACTACAGGCTATAACGATCTTAGCCACCTTCTTTGGGTTGTACTGGAGGGCTCCTCCCGACCTGTCCAGGCACCTGAACCTCATCTTCAGGAGCCCGAACATTCGTTCAACCACCGCCCTGGTTCTCTTATGAGCCCTATTGTAGCGCTCCTCAGACACATCAGTCGGGCTACGCAAGGGGGTAATAAGCCAAGGCCGGCTCATGTACCCAGAATCACCTATAAATGATGAACAGAACATAATTCAAACTGAATCCTCAAAATAGTATTTTGAGTCCAAAAAAAGTTTGTGTACACGATAATCCACTAACAAATGTTTTATTTTTACAAGAATAATCTAGTTCAATATTATTATCTATCTTCCCATTTCAGCCAAGACATGCTACATATGCGTATTTCTCCTAAACCAAACGTTGTGTAAAATGCAAACCAAATGGTTACATTGCATTCTCTGAGCATTTAAGATAAGACATGCTACATATCTGCATTGAACTAAAACTAGACATTAGCGGAAAGAGACAATGACATGGTTAAATTGCATTAGCTAATATCTTCCCATTTCAGCTAAGACATGCTACATATGCGTATTTCTCCTAAACCAAACCTTGTGTAAAATGCAAACTAAATGGTTACATTGCATTCTCTATCTGAGCATTTAAGGTAAGACATGCTACATATCTGCATTGAACTAAAACTAGACATTTGCGGAAATAAAAATAAATGGTTAAATTTCATCCTATAGCTGAACATTACGCTAACATTTTAAAACTACAGTGGCAATTGTCAAACTAATTAACCATGTTGTGCACAAATACTCACCAACGAGATAACCAGGGGGCATTTGTCTTTCCTCAAACGGTCTCCACAGGGACGACTGAGCGAGGATGCGGGCATCATGACAAGATCCTCCAAAATTCGCACACACATGCATAATCCTCATCTGTGCGTCACAAACATACTGCACGTTGAGGCTATGAAAATGTTTGCGATTTCTGAAGGGCAAGTCATCAATTGGAGCACGCAGCGCAATGTGGGTACAATCTATGGCTCCCAAGACATTGGGCAATTGAGCAATATCAAAGAATTCCCGCTTCAGGCGCCTCCAATCACCATCATTCTGTGGGAATCCTATGTATTGCTTAATGATACGTACCATGGCATCCAGAAAGTTATCAAACACCACAGAGAATGTACCTTGAGCCAGGCCATGCATGTACTGTTCTCCGGATTGAAAACTCCCGGAGGCCAGGACGTATAGACAACTTAGCATCTTACTCATGGCGGGAACAGCAGTCCTTATTCTTATACGTGGCTCCAAATGAGGTTTAAGAAGATCGTAAAGGCCAATGAGCTGTTCGCGATTGAGCCGATACTTATCATAAACCTCAAAGTCGCTCATGTTTTCCAAGGTGGGTCTCACCCTGTAGACACGAGGACCTCGAACCAGACGACCCCTTCGTCTCAGTCTGAGCCGCCGAGGCTGCCTGATTCGACCAACAGCTAGTTCGCCAATAGCAGCACCAGCAGCGTCTACCATGTCATCGTCATCCATCTTTCAAAACAGCGTAACAAGGTATGCACTTGATCTGATGTGGATCACAAGTGATGCATTGGCCATGTTGTTTGGGGGATTTATAGTACAATTAGTCCAATGGTATTGAGTTTGTAATGATTGCTGGTTGTATTCACTTGTTTGTATGTGAGCGGCGCGAATGCTTTCACAGTGGGCGTTTTTTTATTGTTTGCTGAAATGTTGTTTTCCCACAATGAATCTCAATGTGAAAGTGTACAATATCACACATACAGTGCATGTTTGTAATGTTTGTTCATATGCGTAATCAATATTTCTTAAACGCAATCTTATAGTAACAAGCACACGTCCAGGCTAACATGAATGAAAGTGCATAGTTGTGTATAATGTGCATCAAAAGTGATCGATCAATGTTGCTGCAACATTGTTTGTAAACGATAAAGTAACATCTGCCATCTGTAGTATTGTATATATAAGTGATTGCCGAGCTGTCAATATTGTATGCGTCCCTTTAAAATCGCACTAATACTGAATAACTTCCGGCTGTCATCTGTAGTATTGTATATATAAGTGATTGCCGAGCTGTCAATATTGTATGCGTCCCTTTAAAATCGCAATAATAATTCAGAACTTCCCGTCTGCCATCTGTAGTATTGTATATATAAGTGATTTCCGAGCTGTCAATATTGTATGCGTCCCATTCAAATCTCAATAATACTGAATAACTTCCGGCTGTCATCTGTAGTATTGTATATATAAGTGATTGCCGAGCTGTCAATATTGTATGCATCCCATTAAAATGGCACTAATACTGAATAACTTCCGGCTGTCATCTGTAGTATTGTATATATAAGTGATTGCCAAGCTGTCAATATTGTATGCGTCCCATTCAAATCTCAATAATACTGAATAACTTCCGGCTGTCATCTGTAGGATTGTGTATATAAGTGATTTCCGAGCTGTCAATATTGTATGCGTCCCATTCAAATCTCAATAATACTGAATAACTTCCGGCTGTCATCTGTAGGATTGTATATATAAGTGATTGCCGAGCTGTCAATATTGTATGCGTCCCATTAAAATGGCACTAATACTGAATAACTTCCAGCTGTCATCTGTAGTATTATATATATAAGTGATTTGCGATCTGACAATATTTATTAATTGTCCCATTCAAATCTCCCTAATAATGCTGTTCCAAACTGTTATTTACGTATATGTTGTATTGTAGTATTGAGTGTTAAAGTTCAGAAAGGGGCGGTACAGTCGTGAATCTGTAATGTGTATGGTTGAATCTTCTAATGACGTCATGATATTATTAACCTGCCTATGTAGTTCAGAAATCCTCATTGTGTTGTTGTATTGTGCTACATTGTTATTGTGTGCTGAATAAAATCTAAATGTGTGGTTTGTGGTTGCGTGATGGGTGATGCGTGTTATGTACATCTCCGTATATATTGTGATTGTGTCCCACATATGCTGATTTCTATATAGCGGTCTGGCATTGTTGTTCCTTCCCATAAAGTGACATCTGTAATCTGGTGTAATGATGTTCTTGTTGTACGTAATTCCTAATGGTTTATTGTGATGGAATCATGATGTTAAAAGTACAGTAAAATCCATATGTTCTGTTTTGTGATTCCTAGAGAGAATGTAATGTGTTTTTCCCCCATCATTTGAATGCACATGTATGAGTGAATGCTAAAAGTAATGTATGTGCATCCATGACTGATCATGTGTTAAGCCTATGTAGATATGCAGTTGCTGCAAGCATATGAGTTGAATAAATGAAATGCAATAATAAAGGTAAACGAGAGGTGTTTCCCATTGTGTACTGTTTGTGAATCCTGAAATTTTAAAATTATTTTTGTGTCCGTTTAAATGTGATTTTTTTGTTTAAAAAGTTTGTTACTAGTGATGTTGATTTGTAGTTGATGTAATATAAAAGTATGAAACAATTTAATGCTGTTGTGAATATTCAATAAGTACAATCCATAAGTCCACCATAGGGAAATAGTAATTTCTTGATCTATTTATCATAGCTGGGTCTAACGCAGAAAAGCATGTATTTTTTTCCTATTTCTAGCGCTGGTATTTGGAGTTTTTAGGTCTACGCTATTTGTGTGCGTTAGGGAAATCTGTCTTTCGCGTGCACGAGCACGTCTTCCCCATAGAAGTCAATGGAGGCTCTAAATTTTGGTAATTTTTTTTTCAAAGACTGGTTTTCCTCGTAAAGTGAGTGACGTCATGAGCTTGTGTGAAAAAGTAACTAAATCGTGTACATTTTGTAATAAAAAACTTTTTTGTGTATGTCATGTGGTGTATATTGTTTGTATGCATCGATGAGTGTATGTTTGTGATAATCTTATTAGTTAGATGTAGCTATATGAGGGTCTTTTCCCGTGTGTCAATGTAAGTCAATGGCAAAATGGATTTGTGTTTTTTTTTTTCTAACACCCGAGATCTCGCAACTTTGATCCTTTGTATTTTGATGAAAAATTATTAAATCTGAAAAATAAATATAGTGTAGTGTTTGTATGAGTGTAAGTGTACTTTGTGTAATATTTGTTTTGTGATTCGTGGATGTTTATTTTGTCGGTATATGTTAACTACTGGGTTTGAGCTGTCATAGAGATTTGAGCGTTGGGTGATTTTTGAGTGTCGGTAACTAAACTCTAAATACCGGAGTCCGTAAAAAACAAGCGTTAGGAGCCTCTAACGCTGGTTTTGACGGCTAACGCCAAACTCTAAATCTAGGCCTTAGAGTTTGAACATATAGACTAGGCATATGACTTATCCATTGCTCCATTCTTTTACCCTACCAAAATTGGCAATGGCCCACCTTGGGGTATTTGCCTCTCTTATATCTTCTCAACTTTTAGGTTATCTCTAACAATATAAATGCTGGCTACACCCACTCCTTAAAACTTAGCTAGATTTCAGAGCTGGAAAATAAGCTATATTAACTTGTACTCACACTATGAGCTCCCCACAGGCTCTAAATATATTTGACATCGTATAATATCTATTTTATTTTATATATAACTTATTGAAGTAGCTTGCTGACATGTAAATAAAATTCCTTGCTAAATTGTACCCTTTTTTGTAATATACCATGCTACATCTACTTTAAAGTAGCCTTCTGTTAACATACATTTTCTATATGGTATGGGGTCTAAGGGTGGCCTCCTGAACTGCTGAGAAGGCCTACAACTTAACCTACATTTTTTACCTACAACGCTATCAAAAAATTACGTATATATTTTTTATAATTCCTTTTGAATTACCGTATTTACCTTACTTGTTCAAATAGTCTACTATAAAAATTAGGTTTATCAGGTGAGGTCCATGAGTGGTCTCCTATATTCCAAGGAACCTTCTGTCTTCTCTATGTTTTATATGAGGTCCAAAAGTGACCCCTTGCGCTCACTGTAAGGCTCAAAGATTGTATGGCATATTATGTATACTGTATACTATAGTTTGACATTGTATTGTAACTATTACTTATTTTGGTCTCAAGAAGTTTGTATGCCTTATTTCAAACCTGAATAAAAAAAAATTAAAAATAAAATTAAAAAAATCACTTTATCAATGGGGAAAGGACCAATAAAACGAGGTCCAAGTTTATGGGGTAGGACAGGTCAGACAAAGATGTCTGGTAACCAACCAAACCTTGTCTCCTATTTTGTATGTAGGAGGAGGTTTGCATTTGCGGTCAGCCTGAGTCTTTTGTTGCTTTTGGGCAATGATGATTTGCCAATGAAGGTTGCGAAGCAGGGCTCTAAGGTTGCGTAATCAGTGGGACACATCAGGCACAGGAATAAGACACATCAGGCACAGGAATAAGAGATGGAAGATCTGGAAAGGACAGGAAATGGTACCCATAGTTTACATAAAAGGGGCTCAAGACCGTAGATGAGTGTCTTTGATTATTGTATGCGTATTCAGCAAGAGATAGATGTTCTACCCTTCATCCTGTAGATGAGAGGAATAGCAGCGAAGATACTGCTCGAGGGTCTGGTTGGTCCGTTTGGTTTGCCCGTTAGTCTGGGGATGATAAGCGGAAGATAGATTACAAGTGATATCAAGACTGTGACAGAACTGGGTCCAGAAGCGGGAGGTAAAATGAGATCCTCTATCAGAGATGATAGACGCTGGGAATTAATGAAGACGAAATATATGCTGAATGAAGAGTTTAGCAGTGCGTTGAGCAGTAGATAATCCAGCCACTGGAATAAAATGTGCCATTTTTGTACAGCGGTCGGCTACGACCATAATCGTGTTGCGTGGGACAGAGGCAACTCGACTATAAAGTCCATACTAATAGCTCGTCAAGGATGGTTGGGCACAGTTAAGGGTTGTAACAGTCTGCCAGGTTTTGCGGTGGTCTGTTTATTTTGGGCACAAACTGTACAAGAGTTGACGAAAGATCGCACATCAAAAGACAGGGAAGGCCACCAAAACTGATGTTGAATAATTTCAATAGCATTGTGAACCCCTCTATGACCGGCCATAGGGTTATCATGATGATGTTGCATGATGGGTACATGGCTAGCAGGAACATATATACATTGTTGTTGGTAACGAAGGACATGAGTAAGGGGTAGATGAGCTGCTTCAGTAGCTACAGTAGCACTGGCTTGTCGGATCTCCTCGATGAGAGACTGACGAGAGGCCATAAAATATACAGAGGGAAGGATGGTGTCTTGATTATTGGATAACGGTTCCCTTCCAGAGACATACATACGCGTCAAAGTGTCTGCCTTCCCATTTTTCGATCCAGGATGACATGTGATTTGTAAATCAAAACGGGAAAAGAAGAGGGTCCATCTAGCTTGACGAGGTTTCAACCTTTCGGCAGTGCGCAGATACTCCAAGGTCTTATGATCCGTATACACCACCACGGGATGGATGGTGCCCTAAAGCAGGTCTCTCCATTCTTCAAGAGTGGTTTTTATAACCAGTAGTTCTCGCTCTCCCACATTGTAATTTCTTTCCGCACTGTTAAGTTTGCATGAGATAAAGGCTTTAGGATGTAAGCGTTTTTTCTCTCCCTTCTTTTGAGAGAAAACTGCACAGATGGCTACCTCGGAGGCATCGGTCTTAAGGTAGAATGCGATGAGGTACTCAGTTGTGCCAATATTGGTGCTTGAGTAAAGAGAGATTTGAGATGAAGAAAGGCTTTTTGTGAGGCAGTATTCCATTTGAAGGTTGTGTGATTCTTGGTAAATGCAGTAATATGAGCACAAATACAGGAGAAGTTCCTGTTAAATCTCCAGTAGAAATTGGCGAATGGCCTTAATCTTTTTTGGATCCATCTCTACTTGTCCAGGTGAAAGAACATACCCAAGGAATTCAATTAATTCGTCAAACATGCTTCTCTCAAGTTTAGCGTATAATTTGTGGAATCGGAGATGCTGTAGGATGATTTTCACATGTTTCTCATGTTCTGGAAGTGTTTTAGAGAATATCATTATGTTGTCCAGACAAATGACTAGGAAGGTATCGAGAAGGTCTCTGAAGACGTCGTTGATGAAACACTGGAACATGGCAGGGGCATTGTAAAGCCCAAATGGCATTACAAGATACTCGAAATGTCCAAATCTGGAACAAAAGGCCGTCTTCCATTTATAACCTTTCTTAACACGAATGAGGTTATAAGCACCCCTGAGGTCAATCTTTCACCCTATCCAGTAGCAACCAAGAGAGTAGTGGGGTTGACATTAGAAAGTAGACATTCAGCTGAACAGTGAAGAGACTTAATGATAGTTGTCCAGTGATCCAGTTGATCTGTTGTTTATGTTTGTGTAGCCATGTAATACCCAAAATGATGGGAAATAGAGGTGACAGAATATCCCAGATGACAACCTCCTGATGCCGGGTTCCAATATGGAGTACCACTGGATTTGATTCCTGGGTAACTGGGTCGGTCTTTAAAGTACTGCCATCCACCATATGAAGCAGTGAAGGTCTGTCGGACAGAAATGCGTAATTGGGAGGCTAGGTTGACATCCAAAAAAAGCTGCTGGCACCGGAATCTATGAGAGCAGAAAGTTCAATGAAATTCTCGTCCAGCTGCAGGGAAACAAAAATGACAAGGTGAGAAGAGGAATTGTAAATGGGCAAATTAAGACAGGTAGCCTGGGCTGATAACATACCCATTACTAGTCTAATGGCACAGTCTTTTAGAACATTACCAGGCTTGGCACAGTATAGGCAAAGATGGAGATTCCTTCTTCTGGAACTTTCTATATTAGATAGGAGTCCGCGAGCCAGCCCAATCTGCATAGGTTCTGCTACATCAGTAGTTTCAGCAGTGGGTGACATCACTGGAACAGGAGGAGGATAGTAATCTAACCATCTATGCAATGGTAGCGGGACATTCTGTCTCTCCTGCCTTCTCACCCTAAAGCGGCGATTCACTGCTATGATTAATTCTTCCAGAGTAGCAAGAACCCTGTCATGAGATGCAGGACATATGCAGGACACAGCAATGATGGTACAACTCTATTTTATTACAGAGCATAGCAATACACATCCAGACAGGTTGATTGTACTAAACTAACTGCGACACAGACACCGGACCTAAACCCCGCCCCCATGCTAGTGACATCACATCCTGCTATCATCACATCTTCCCCTTTTTCAAAGGCAAAGCATACATTTGCATATATTAAATAACAAGGTACACCAACAGGGTATACAACAACATTTTGTTTTAGAACATTATAAAAACAGATAGATTAGAAAACATGAACAAATAAATTACATCCTGACTTGGACATCGGGGTAGACTACCCTAGTCCACAGTGACCATGGGATTATTCTGCCCATACTTCCGGTCACTGTTCTAGCTAAAGTCAGTCCCTGTATCGGGCCGGAAGCCTCACCACTCTTCCGCTTGATGTAACTTTGCATGAACTGTCCTCTGATACAGAAGATGGTGAACAAGAGTCTGCTGGAGGCAAAGATATATCCCCGCTATGATCTTGCTGAGGGGAAGGCACCTCCCTTAGAACAGGGGATCCCACCGGCGGTGGTACTGAGGTATCCGGTTCCAGACTCTCAGGTACAGGCTGAAGATGTCTTCGGTTACGGCGTGTAACCGTCCCTCCCTCTGTAAGGACTGTGTAAGACCTTGGTTCTGGAGAGCGGCCCACTACCGTAGCAGGCGTCTTCCATTTCTTCTCATCATCCAGTTTAATTCTGACACTTTGGCCCGCTTTCAGTTCCTGTAAAGGCCTGACAGAATGTCTCCTGTCGTAGAAGAAACGATAACCCTTTTTGGCCTCTTCATCCCTCCTAAGGACTTCGTCCCGAGGAACAGGGCCAGGCGGCTTGAAGACACCCACTGAGGGTAAAGTAGTGCGAATCTGGCGTCCTAGCATCAGCTGTGCCGGGCTAAACCCGGTGGCTTGAATGGGCGTCGCCCTGTATGACAAGAGGGCTAGGTACGGTTCAGATTGCTTTAGAATGAATTTTGTTGTTTGAACTGCCCTTTCAGCCATTCCGTTGGCCTGCGGGTAATGTGGACTTGACGTGGAATGTACAAAATCATATTCCCTGCTGAAAGCACTGAACTCTGTAGAAGCGAACTGCATGCCATTATCACTCACTAGCTCCATTGGAATGCCCCAGCGGGCGAACAAGCTCTTCAGGCGAATGATAACGGTTTGACTTGTGATATCATTCAGGGGTGCTATTTCCAAATACCTGGAATAGTAGTCAATAACAACAAGAAACTTTTTCCCGTGCAGTTCGCACAAATCAGCAGCTATTTTCTGCCACGGCCCCGCAGGCAGCGGAGTAGACATTAAGGGCTCCCTTCTCTGAGTAGGCCGGCGTTCCCGGCAAAAGGCACATTTAGACACATGATTTGCAATGTCGGAGCTGATCCCAGGCCACCACACAGCTGCAGCTGCTCTTTCTCTGCACTTTGTGATGCCTAAGTGCCCATCGTGTATCCTGTTCAACATCTCCTTCCTCATGCTGACAGGAATTACAATACGGTCTTGGAACAGCACCAACCCCTCCAGCTCCGTGAGCTGCGACCTCTCTGGCTGGTAAGCATTTAAAGACATCCAGGCTGCCCGGCTCTCGGGCCAGCCATCTCTTATGTACCTTATAACTTCTTGCAGATCTGTGTCCAAATATGTCTCTTTCTTTATCTCTTCCAGTTTCCTTGAAGAAATGGACTTAGAGGCCAGAACTGAATCAACATACACTTTTACATCCGACTCTGTGGAGGATTCTTCAGCAGCAGCCAGCGGGAGCCTGGACAGTGTATCTGCCACAACCAGCTGCTTCCCCGGCACATGCACTGCCTGAACATTGAACCTGAGTAGTCTCATTAAAAGTCTCTGGCATCTCAAGGGTGTTTTGTCGATGTCATAAGAATTGATAAGAGGGACTAGCGGTTTGTGGTCAGTTTCCAGACTAAATTTCTCCAAACCCACTAGATAACGCTGAAAGCGCTCACAGGCCCAAACTGCAGCCAGGCACTCTTTCTCAATTTGAGCGTATTTTGACTCCGCAGCCGTCAGTGTGCGGGAACAGTAGGCGATGGGCTGTAGTTTGTTGTCATTCAGCTGCAGGAGTGCAGCCCCCAACCCATAACTGCTTGCATCAGCACTAACCACAGTCTTTTTTGAAGGGTCGTAGAACCCCAGCACTGGGGCAGACCCCAGCAGGGACTTAGCATGCAGGAACGCTTTTTCTTGTGAGGGTCCCCAGACCCAGGCAACATCTTTCTTAAGCAACTCTGTGATAGGGTGCAAAACTGTAGATAAATCTGGAAGAAACTTGCCCACGTAATTTACAAGGCCCAATATCTGTCTCAGCTCATGTACATCAGAAGGGCTTTTCATCTGTTCGATAGCCCGAATTTTCTCGGGGTCCGGCTTGATGCCATCCCCGTTGATGATATGCCCAAAGTAGCATAATTCAGTTTTCCTAAAATGACATTTTTCTTTATTCAGCTTCAGCCCAGACTCTTTGATAGCCTGCAGCACACAACTCAAACGCTGATCATGCTCCTCCACTGTAGACCCATACACTAGAATGTCGTCCATGACGACTGCTGTGCCCACGTGGCCACTCAGGAGAGAACTCATTTCCCTCTGAAAGATCTCAGGAGCGGAGGATATCCCAAAGGGAAGTCTGCAGAAACAGAACCGACCTACCGGAGTAATAAAGGTAGTCAGTTTGCGGCACTTTGGATCCAGGGGGATCTGCCAAAAGCCGCTAGAAGCGTCTAATGTGGAAAAGAACTTCGCCCCAGCCAACTTCGGGGCTATATCTTCCAGTGTCGGCAGCACAAATCTCTCTCTCTTCACTGCCTCATTCAACCTTTTCAGGTCCACACAGATGCGCACCTTTCCGTTTTTCTTTGCAACTGGAACAATGGGGGCACACCAATCAGTTGCCTCAACAACCTCTTCAATAACCCCCATAGACTTCATGCGCATGAGCTCTTTCTCCACTTGAGGCATGAGCGGGAACGGAATTCTACGAGGAGTAGAAATACTGTACGGGACTGCGTCACTTTTAAGTGCTATACGGACAGGTTTGCAGCTCAGTAGGCCCAACTCGCCAAACATATCTTCAGAGATCTCATTCACTCTGGCCACGAGGCCCAAGTCACAGGCTGCTTTTCTGCTCAATAAACTGTTAACACACTGACCTCGGATCACATGCACCCACATGGTGAACTTTTTTTGTTTGTACTCACAGCTTGCAAGAAATTTCCCCACACAATCAATGCGGCCACCAGGACTATGAACATTTGTAGTAACCTTCGCCAGCTGGGGCTGTCGAGGCAGTTTCATAAATTCAGCAAAAGACATTACAGTGATATCAGCTCCTGTGTCAATCTTAAAATCAACATTGGCTCCCATTACAGTAAAAGTAACTTTCCAATCTTCCTCTGAGCTTGTCCGTTCCACAACAGACCCCACAAAAGACACTTCCTGACCCTCCTGGTCACTGTCCACCTGCATCTCCTTAATGTATTCAGTTTTACACACCACTTCAAAATGGCCTATTCTGTTACATTTTCTGCATCTTTTATCTCTGGCCGGGCATATAGCACTCTGATCATGAGCCCGGTAGCACCGTGTGCATCGGCCATGTTGCGCCCATCCACTTCTAGGCCTTTCCAGTACTTTAGATCTACCGCTCACACTGTGCCTTTCACTAGTAATTTTCCTAGACTGTTGCACTTCATCCACAATACTCTCAGACCTCAGATCAGCACTTTGCTTTTTCACCAGTTCACTCTGGCGGGCCATCCTAATAGCCCCGTCTAACGTTAAATCAGGCTCTAACTGCAGCTTCAGGGAGACTTCAGCATCTGCAATTCCAATAACTATTCTGTCTCTGATTTGCTCTTCTTTAGCAACACCAAACTCACAGAATTCAGCTAATTCATACAGGCTGCGCACAAATGACTCCACAGATTCTCCCACACGCTGATTACGTTTGTGAAAACAAGCTCTCTCATGAATCACATTTCTTTTGGGCACAAAGTGGGCACTGAGTTTATCCATAACTATATCAAAGTTAACTTCGTCCCTTTCTTGGAAAGTAAAAGCATTGAACACTGGCTCTACATCTTTCCCCATAGAATATAAAAGAGAATTAACTTGTACTTCACCACTCTCCTTGTTCAGTTTGGATGCAATCCTGAAGCGCTGAAACCGCTGACGCCATGTGGGCCAAGCTGCAGGCTGAGAAAAGTCAAAAGGCTCAGGTGGGGTAAACTTTGACATCGTCATCATCAGAAACAGAAGCGTAGTCCAGAACTTCTGACACCATGTCATGAGATGCAGGACATATGCAGGACACAGCAATGATGGTACAACTCTATTTTATTACAGAGCATAGCAATACACATCCAGACAGGTTGATTGTACTAAACTAACTGCGACACAGACACCGGACCTAAACCCCGCCCCCATGCTAGTGACATCACATCCTGCTATCATCACAAACCCCAATCCGGGCAAGTTAGTCTTTCAGTTGATCAGAAAGACTGATGCAAAACTGGTCAATGAGAGCCACATCGTTAAGTGCAGTGTCAGAGGCCACTTCCCTGAACTCAGTAATGCAGTCCTCCACTGGTCTCCTCCCCTGCCACAAGGATGGTAAGGTGCCACGAGCAGTAGCAGAGCGTAGAGGGTCATCCTAGAGGATATTCATAGCGTTGACAAATGATTCCCAGGTGGATAGAACCGGATTGTCACTGTGCAGCAGTTGATGTGCCCATGTCTAAGGAGGGCCAGTGAGTAATGAAATCGCAGTACGCACCTTAATATAATCGAAGGCATAGGTGCGGGGTTTCAAGGAATATAATAATTCACAGGAAGTAATGAAAGCTCAGTAGTTCTTGCAATCACTAGTGAATTTTTCAGGTAAGGCAATTGTTGGTTCACTAGTCAGAACCTCATACCTATGCGGTGGCGCTGCAGAAGAAGCATTAGTGGTGCGTTGCTCCTGAATTTTCATTTGCTGCTGTAAGTCTTGGAGAGTTTGCGTCATAGCCGCCAACTGTTGCGAAAGGGACGCTATAGTATCAGATGCTCTTGCAGGTTTCATGATAGGCTGAGTTATTATGTCACGGAGAAGGGCTACCCTGTGTGCAGGAGGTGAAACCCTAGGGCATGTAGCACACAAATCCAAGGTAAGGTACAGACAGGGAAGATCCAAAAAGACGTAGTCAGAATGATAAGGGTCAGTCCAGGCAGCAAGTATCATACACGAGAGTCAGGCCAAGGGTTAAAACCAGAAAATCCAATAGCAGGGAAAAGGGAACAGGAGAAAATACAATGCTTAGTTATGCAGATAAACTGGCAGAATAACTCAACAACAAGCCAGGGCTCAGACCAGAATTTAAACCTAACAGGGCCATGAACGCCCCCGTATCCAAGACAACAACAGCATCAGAAACTAAGTACCCATTGAGAAGGCAGAGAGAGGCGTGTCACAAAGATTCCCCTAGCTGATGGAAAGCACCTGCGATGTCTTTTGCGCACAAACGTGCACGCACAAACAAGCGCAACTGTACAACCATGCGCTATCAGAGCTGCAGAGAAACTTGTGACAGTGCCCTCTGCCTTACCCACCGGCAAACAGGTAAGGAGTAACCCTGGTCCCATGACACCAACAGACAAGGGTAAATGTCTTACGTGTTTCGTGCCCCCTGGTTGCGCTTAATCATAGACTGATGGAGCCCACAACAAGGGAGCCTTATTTATACAATCACGGCACAAATTAACCCCTAGTTGGCAGGAACAGTGTATAACATAATTAAAAACATAATATACATAAAAAGCATATGTTCCATATGCTACATAATATAATCACAGTGGTAAGGTTTCAAGTCATCCTTATTGTAATTAAAAAAACCTCAGCCCACTTTTACAGCAGTGTAACCCAAAGTCACCAGCAATAACTCCTTGTATTAAAACCTTGTATATAAAACTTCCAAATCAGCATAGACGGAAAAAAAATCGATACTCACAATTGTGTTTATCTCCTGCACGCTAGAGACAATTGGATTTGGAGCTTTAAATTGTAAAAAAAATTGCGAGATTTCAATGATGGTATCGGGTCAGGGGGGCATTCCTATGATGCTAGGCACGCCCTCCATGCTGTGATCCCAATCTGTAAGCGCCATTGGCTTCAGTACACATAAACTGCTAGGACGTTCCATGCTGTCCTAACGGCGCTAAAGCCCAGTGCAGTTAGGACGGCATGGAACATCCTAACGGCGGAAAGAGGTTAACCCCCTATATTGATTTAAAAAAATGTTTTAGTATCATCTGTAAAAACAGCTAACAGGACTGTAATTTTAAGAGACATAAGTTGACTTAAGATAGATAATCCCTTTTCCTTGTATCTAAACCTCTGCAGACTGCCCCCTTATTTCAGTTCTTTTGACAGACTTGCATTTTAGCCAATCAATTGGCTAAAAATGCAAGTCTGTCAAAAGAACTGCCCTCTCAAAAGTAGCTCCACGGCCGTGAGCACAATGTTATCTATATGGCACACATGTACTAACACCCTCAAGCTGTGACAAACTGTCAAATGCATTCAGATAAAAGTCGGCCTTAGAAATTAGCATATGAGCCTACCTAGGTTTAGCTTTCAACTAAGAATACAAAGATCACAAAGCAAATTTGATGATAAAAGTATATTGGAAAGTTGTTTAAAATGACATGCCCTATCTGAATCATGAAAATTTAATTTTGCCTAGACTGTCCCTTTAAAGGAACATTAAACACTAAATACATGCTAGATAGAATGATACATTCAAAGAAAAGATTAGTCCATTAGTAACATGTAGATGTATTTTTTAAAGTTTCATTAGTTGTTTAAAAAGGTACAAAATAAGTGTAAAGTTTTACAGGCCCATTTATCAAAGGGCTTGCGGAGCTGATCCGACACTGCGGATCAGGTCCGCAAGACCTCGCTAAATGCGGAGAGCAATACGCTCTCCACATTTAACATTGCACCAGCAGCTCACAAGAGCTGCTGGTGCAACGCCGCCCCCTGCTGACTCGCGGCCAATCGGCCGCCAGCAGGGAGCTGTCAATCAGAGCAGGCGGACAGGGTTATGGAGCAGCGGTCTTTAGACCGCTGCTTCATAAGTTGTGTTTCTGGCGAGTCTGAAGACTCGCCAGAAACACGGCCCTTCAAGCTCCGTACGGAGCTTGATAAATGGGCCTGTTAGTGTCTATAAAACACTGGGAGCTGCCATGTTGTAACTTTTGTTACCTTCTCTGCTGTGGCCAATTAGAGACAGTTATAAATAGGTCACTAGAGTGTGCAGCCAATGGTTGTGCTGGATTTAACAGTGTTCTGCATTTCCATTTCTAAAAGGAACTGAAAAGCTCACGATTTCAGAATGGAATTACAGGCAAAGAGGACAAAATAAATAATTAAAGTATATTGCAGAGCTTTTTTATATATACAATTTATCATTTTATATTACCATCTCAAAGTGTTTAATGTCCCTTTAATTATAATGTAGCAGAGCTATACCAGGTTAAAATAGAGGATGATAAAACTGATTCGATGTTATAGCTCAATTTATCTTTATCTGAGATAAACCCAATCAGAGTATTGTCGTCTGCAAATTTCAATAACTTCACAGAGTCATTTGCAGAAGTACAATCATTGGTATGTAAGGAATAGAGCAAGGGAGAAAGAACACAATCTTGTGGGACACCAGTATTGAGGAAGACAGGGTAGGAAATCATCCCATTCACATTTAACAAATTGTTTCCTATTAGTTAAAAAGATATAAAGACATTGGCATATGGAAAAGGGCTCATTAAGTTGTTTTAATTTAACAAAAAGTAAATCAGGGACAATAGAACCTGGTGTGGTCTTCTGCTGCTGTAGCCTATCTGCTTCAAGGTTCATGCCACGTTCAAAGTCACTTAAATCCCCTTTCTTCTCCTTTCTGATGCTCAATTTGAACTTCAGCAGGTCATCTTCACCACGTCTAGATGCCTAAATACATTGAGTTGCTGCCATGTGATTGGCTGATTAGCAATTTGTGTTACTAAGCAATTGAACAGGTGTACCTAATACAGTGGCTGGTTAGCGTAGATAACATTGTGCGTTCTCTGCAAATATTTATGTATATGCTTATATACATATATATTTATGTATTTTTATGTGTATATGTTTGAAAAGTGGACAAAGATGCAAGCTAGGTGGTGGACCTACAGTCCAAAGATATTATTATATATATGGCACACTAAGGATAAAAGTATAATGATAATATGAAAACTCCTGTGTAACATCCAATTCTTGGCAGTATAGGATTTAAGATATAGCCAATAGTCAAAGTGTTGGACAAAATAATGGCCAAAATGCAGACCCACTTGGGGTTAATACATAATTGAATAAATATATATATATATAGATGGACCGTGGCTCCAAGAAAGTGTATGTGGCAGTCAAAAAGATCTCCTTTACGTGCAGGAGAATCAAATGCAAACACAGCGAATCGGGCTGTAAAGCTTATGTAGAAGCTGCATCAGGCTCGCCAAAGCAAGCATACTCACTCTGCAAACCAGTTGGGGGTCAGACAACTGCAGGGGATCCAGGACATCTTATCTTCCTGTTAGCTGGAGAGACTCTGTGGACTTGAAAAACCTGTTGCACCGCTTGTCCTAATTCCTCCCTCTGGTTGCGGGTAAGCTGCGTGTGTAGGAGTGCCACTGGTCACGTAACGTTGCAGGCCAAACACTGACAGATCTATTGTTAATTGGCCACGGGTCTCCTTAGTGCTTGCTCCAATGGGAATTCGTATTGGAATCGGCAAGTAGTAAATAAATACAATGAAGAGTACAGAATCCCCTCGTAGAGTGAAAATAAAAGTTCAATTCTTTATTTAATCATAGGGTTTAAAAGCACTATCAACATGGATGGGTTAGAAACGTCTAACAAACAAGCTTAGGCGTTTCGGCCGTAGCCTTATTCATAGCTCAGTGTAAACGTTCACAGCTGTGTGTTTAAAAAGCACAAGGTTAGCTGTGATTTGTTTAAAATAAATTGGTGAGTTAACCCTTTTATGTATATTCAAAGAATGAAACACATACTAGATATGTCAATACTTTTGGAGCAGCAATTTTAAAGTGGTAAATACTATTTCCAAACAACATAGGTAAATAAATAAATAAACAATAAGCCTACTGCTTGATATAAAGCTAAATATATAAAGGTTTAAGCTAAACTAACTCATATATAGGTTAATAAAGTTGTGTAAATTAAACTCACTCTGCTGCTGAGGACAAGGTAGTTATACTAATTAAGATATTCTTAAATATAAAGCATTCAGTAACTTAACCACAGATTCTTAGCAGATAAAGTTCTAACAGGTAGTAAAATAACATAACATAAGCTGATAGACAGCAATAAGAAAAAGTGTAAATGCATATATTATGTTCTATTATGACTTTCAGAGACTGAACATGACCATAATTGCTCTAACTTAGCATAAGGATATATACAAAATATGGAGGATACAAACGATATCAATAGACAGTATACTTGCCCTTTGGTCTAGTACTGTTAAATTATAATGAGCATAAAATGCTCGATGTCCTACTGCAAATACAAATACAAAACGCAGCATGTATATGGTTATACTTAAGCAGTCATAAATGTCTGGACTCTTTACGCATTGGTCTCCAGTATTAAAGTGTGCTCTATGCTATAAAATACTATTGTTGTTATAACTAGGGCTAAGAGCTCCTTGATGATCTTGGACAAGATAGTTATTTATAGGTGCATGATTAAATACTAAAAATGGATAGATTTTATCGGTGTGAATAAAGATATAAATATATAAGAATGTATATATGTGAGAGTGTGTGTCGTCGCTCATGTAAACAGTTTATATTCCAAATGAATAAGGAGGTTAAGATGAATGATGGGTAGGAAATGCCTAATCTCAGTAATTTATCAAATCATACTGGGAATTAAGGCCCCATGGGTATCTGGTTTCTAGATTAAAAATCCAGAACATCTCCCGTTTGTACAACAATTTCTCTTTGTCACCTCCTTGCTTTGGGGTGACGACCTGTTCAATGGCTTTCAATCTAAAAGTTGACAAATTCTTGTTATGTTTGGTGGAAAAGTGTTGTACAATCGGTGTTGTTGCCTTGATTGTGTTGATGGAACAAAAATGTTCCCGAATACGGGATCTAATGTCCCTTGTGGTAAGTCCTATGTATTGAACATTACACTGTATGCACTGAATCATGTAGATGACATAGCTAGATGAACAGTTTAGACATCTTTCTATGCCATATGTGACATTTGTCACTGCTGAAGTAAAGGTGGATGATACCTCTACATGTTAGCATAGTTTGCATTTGTTGTGTCCGTACCTAAACATACCCCTATGAGTGAGCCATGAACTAACTCTTCTGGGTTCCATTCTCTATTGAGAGGGGGATAAAGTGTTACCTATGGTGCAAGCCCTCCTATAAGAACACCTAAGCCCTCCATCAACAGTGCTGACCAATTTGTTGTCTGCTTTTAGCAGACCAAAGTGTTTGCGTATAATACTGCAGACTTTTTTTGCGCCGTCTTACGCCAACCTTTATTTGGGTTGGTGGGAGCTGTCCCAAGTCTTTGCCCAAAATAACCCCTTTAAAAATTACATTCTCATCTATAAACGCTTTATAGATGATTTGATCCTGGTGTGGAAAGGAGGACAGGACAGAGTTTTGGACTTTGTAAATTGGATAAATACCAATGATCTGAATTTTGCATTTACATTTGAGATCCAGGCCTATGGAATTGACTATTTGGACATCACCATGAGGGGCATGCAAGATGGCAGCATTATTACCAATAGCTACAGAAAGCCAATATCTGGCAATACACTATTGCATGGCAAGAGCGGTCATCCCTGCATGTCCAACCCTGTGCAAATTACCCCTTTTGCTGTGCTAGTTTCTCTGCCGTGTCTCATGGCATGAGAATGAGGCTCCCATTGGAGCCAATGGAAGAGAGCTCTCGTGAGCGCAAAGCTTCCATGCAATGTAAACGAGAGGTTGCGTTCCCATTGCGCTTTACTTATAATACCAGAGCACAATTGCATGTGCTGGTATTATGAGTGGATCGCAAATATCGCACTTGCGTAATCGCATTTTTGCGCTCCACTCATAATCTGGCCCATAATGTGCTAATGTTCTGGTGTATTAGGTAAAAAGTATGAATAAATGTGTTAAATGTGTGTATTGTGTCAATATTTGTTATATAACTTCCTGAATTTGCCAGATGCTAGTGTTTTTTTTTTCTTTTCTTTTCTTGTGCTATATGCAAATCACAGCAGGTTCAGGGTAAATGTAATACAAAATAAACGGTTTACATGCTCAGAAATGGGTTATGCATTAGCCTTTATGAGTAACACCTGCCCATTCTTGCTAAATTCATATACATGCAACACATACAGGCCCATCTATCAAAGCTTCAAATATGTTGCATTCGCGGGCGTCTATACGCTCGCCAAACTTCGGCAAACATTGAGGCCGCGAATCTCAATACGATCCTCAAATTTATTAAAGAAAAGGTCAAAAACACACACGTCAAGTACGGCGCGATTAGCATCGTACTGGTTAGCAAATTTTTTGATAAATTTTGGTGTTTCATGTCGCGAATTCCCTGTTTCTAAAATTTGTCAACTATTATTTATGTTATATGAAGACTTTTTTTTACTCTAATTATTGCAACTCTATTCCTAACATCTGCACATATCTTATTTAATATACTCATAGATATATATAGTTATAGATATATATATATAGATATATATTGATACAAAGTCTCAGAGAAAGCGCCACTAATCCTCTCTCACCTTGTTCCTCGGCGTCTTAGCGTGCTTCCGCTCCAAACTCTGACCTCAGTAGGTACGGCACAATGGAGAGTGAGTATATCCGGTCAGTGTAGATGCAGCATTCTCAGGTATTTGCTGAATACCAAAATAAAGAAAATAGAAGTAGAAGGAAAAATGAGCAAGATACCTCTTCAGACCGGTGTAAAATAAAAATTCCAAAATTTATTAATCCATGTTTAAAAACAGACAAACCGTAGCACGGAGTGTAAACATATAAAATCACATCAGTGTGGACAGGAACGTTGCATACATGTTTCGTGCCTGCGCACTTGATCACTGCATAGGTAATTACCTGTGCACACCTCCTTTTTAAAGGGACAAACTCCCTTGATATGTTAAAGAGACAGTATCTGCATAAATATTGGTGTACTATATTATCTTTCAATAAACTTGTGGCCTAAATACTTTTTAGTAAATTTAATTTGATTATTTAACATTATTTCTTGTATATATCTCCAATAAATTTATTAATTTAGACCTACTAAGGAAAAAATAATTATTAACCCCTTAAGGACACGGCCATTTTTCAATTTCTTTCCCTTAAGGACCAGGGCTATTTTTACATTTCTGCGGTGTTTGTGTTTAGCTGTAATTTTCCTCTTACTCGTTTACTGTACCCACACATATTATATACCGTTTTTCTCGCCACTAAATGGACTTTCTAAAGATACCATTATTTTCATCATATCTTATAATTTACTATTAAAAATATTATAAAATATGAGGAAAAAATGGAAAAAAACACACTTTTTCTAACTTTGACCCCCAAAATCTGTTACACATCTACAACCACCAAAAAACAACCATGCTAAATAGTTTCTAAAATTTGTCCTGAGTTTAGAAATACCCAATGTTTACATCTTCTTTGCTTTTTTTGCAAGTTATAGGGCCATAAATACAAGTAGCACTTTGCTATTTCAAAACCACTTTTTTTCAAAATGAGCGCTAGTTACATTGGAACCCTGATATCTGTCGGGAATACCTAAATATCCCTTGACATGTATATATTTTTTTTTAGAAGACATCCCAAAGTATTGATCTAGGCCCATTTTGGTATATTTCATGCCACCATTTCACCACCAAATGCGATCAAATAAAAAAAAATGGTAACTTTTTCACAAACTTTAGGTTTCTCACAGAAATTATTTACAAACAACTTGTGCAATTATGGCATAAATGGTTGTAAGTGCTTCTCTGGGATCCCCTTTGTTCAGAAATAGCAGACTTATATGGCTTTGGCGTTGCTTTTTGGTAATTAGAAGGCTGCTAAATGCCACTGCGCGCCACACGTGTTTTATGCCCAGCAGTGAAGGGGTTAATTAGGGAGCATGTAGGGAGCTTGTAGAGTTAATTTTAGCTTTAGTGTAGTGTAGTAGACAACCCAAAGTATTGATCTAGGCCCATTTTGGTAAATTTAATGCCACCATTTCACCGCCAAATGCGATCAAATTTAAAAAAAACGTAATTTTTTTCGCAATTTTAGGTTTCTCACTGAAATTATTTACAAACAGCTTGTGCAATTATGGCACAAATGGTTGTAAATGCTTCTCTGGTATCCCCTTTGTTCAGAAATAGCAGACATATATGGCTTTGGCAATGCTTTTTGGTAATTAGAAGGCTTCTAAATGCCGCTGCACAGCACACGTGTATTATGGCTAGCAGTGAAGGGGTTAATTAGGGATCTTGTAGGGAGCTTGCAGGGTTAATTTTAGCTTTAGTGTAGAGATCAGCCTCCCACCTGACACATCAGACCCACTGATCCCTCCCAAACAGCTCTCTTCCCTCCCCCACCCCACAATTGTCCCCGCCATCTTAAGTACTGGCAGAAAGTCTGCCAGTACTAAAATAAAAGGTATCTTTTTTTTTTCTTTTTTTTTTTGGGAGCATATTTACATATGCTGCTGTGTAGGATCCCTCTTAGCCCCAAACCTCCCTGATCCCCCCCCAAACAGCTCTCTAACCCTCCCCCTCTACATTATTGGGAGCCATCTTGGGTACTGGCAGCTGTCTGCCAGTAACCAGTTTACAAAAAAAATGTATATTTTTTATTTTTCCCCCACTTTTCTGTAGTGTAGCTTCCCCCCCCCAAGACTAAACCCCCACCCCCTCCCAGATCCCTTCGATTAACATATTTATCCCCCCTCTCTCCCTCTAAATAGAAACCACTGTTCCATAGTGTAATGGTTCCCACCCGCTCCCTCCCCGTGCACGCGCCCGCCTCCCCTGTGCACGCGCGCGCGTCCGTGCGCGCCCCCCAGCAATCCCGCCCACGATCCCGCCCACCGGTAAGCCATCGATCGCCGCCCACCCGCCTCCCACGTCTGCTCCCACCCACCAACGATCGTGGCATCGATGTCCGGTGCAGAGAGGGCCACAGAGTGGCTCTCTCTGCATCGGATGGGGAAAAATGTTATTGCAGTGATGCCTCGATATCGAGGCATCACTACAATAACCGGAAAGTGGCTGGAAACGATCAGGATCGCTTCCAGCCGCTTTCAACCCCAACGTCGTACAAGGTACGTCGCTGGTCTTTAAAGACCAGTTTGTGCAAGACGTACCCTGTACGACGCGTGTCGTTAAGGGGTTAAATAGAAAGAAACAAACAGAAATATAAAACATATTCCTCAAAAAACTGCTATGTAACATGGACTCCTCACTATAATTAATAACAGAAAAAATATTTAGTCAGTATAATATTAGGAGAAGGACATATATTGACTCATGTAAATGTGTCAAGATCTCTCCTAACATTAAGGCCATATGGAATGGTAGTTTTAAGAACAAACATCCAGTAAATTTCTCTCTTGTTTAGTTTGTTCTCTCTACTTCCTCCTCTTTTCCTAGGGGATTACGTATTAGGAAATTTCCTTCCTTCATTGTCAACGACATGGACTTTATTAATAAATGGAATAGAATTTTGGATATGTGTTCATTTGCACTCATGAACTTGCTTATAGAATATAAGGAAAGACAAAGAACAGATTTAATTAAAGAAATGAAGGATATACAAGGCAAACTAAAAGCAGTTCAAGGGGATGATAAATTTAACAGTTATGATATGCAGTTTAAAACAAATATGCACGAATTTAAAAAGGAATTATGGCTATTTAAGTCTCGCAAAATGGTGCGAGACAGAAGAGATTATGAGGCCAATCAGGTATACAAATGGACACATGATAATTCTACTCATAAAATCAGGAGTTACAATAGGATTAAGAAACAGAAATTTTATCCAAAATCTGGCAAAACAGTAACTTTCTCTGACACAGAATACGAAGTAGATTCATCAGACAACGAAACAGATATTCCGGCAGTTCTACAAGATCTAGAGCCAGAGGAAGTAACAGAGGCCATAACTACACAGTCAAAAAACGAAGTGCCCCCAAGAAAACCAGCAAGAAAAAAACCCACAGAGGGACAAGGGGCAGAGGCAATAAAAGAAGGAGGTTACAAACAGTACCAGGCCCGTACCAAGAAGAAGCAAAAGGCACAGACAACGTACCTAACGAGATCACAAGGACAGAAAGATCTGAAATATGCATGAATAACAATAATAGTGTCATCAATTTGTCAAAATATTTACTTAATGAATCTGAGTTAAGGTTACTGTCTAAAGGTCTCAGTTTTGTGCCGACAAGTCAATTTAATTTATTTGAAACCATTCTTGATGTCAACCAATTTGTTCGCAAGATCACATTGCGTAAGTATTTCTTTGATACTAGAGACTTGACGGCACAAGACTCAGACACTAATGCACATGATAATCCTGATGATATTGCCACTAACACTATGTCCTTCCAGGATTGGTGTACTGTTGTGGATTTACAGCAAATGTCATGTGATAACAGTATAGATCCCTCTATCAGTCAGGATTTGAGTAAACCTAATTTTGCAAAATGTAAAAAGAAGAATTATTTTTATCCAGTACATACCAGAACAAAAGTGATAGAGGTATTTCAAAAAACTGTAGAAGATAAATTGACGACATTACATTTCATAAATTTAACGCATAAAGAAAGACTAGCACTCCAACAATTGGAAAATAATGCCAATATCACAATAAGGTCATCTGATAAGGGCGGCAATGTTGTTGTGCTTAATACCGATGATTATGTAACAGAGGCAGTAAGACAACTGTCTGATAATGAAGTATATATTAAATTAAAGGAAAATCCTACTCCATCCTACAGGAAGGAACTATTTAAAATCATACAAGTATTAAAGCACAACAATATTGTAGACATAGAAATAAGTGAAAACTTGATTCCACAACATCCAGTTACACCAATATTTCATATGTTTCCAAAAATACATAAGAGCATGGACAGTCCTCCAGGGCGTCCCATCATTGCGGGAATAGATTCCCTCAACGAACCGCTTTTTAGAACTAATTGACACATTTTTGCAGCCTTTGGTCAAACAGTTACCCAGCTACATCCACTACTGATTTATTAAACAAATTAAAACAAACAAAATGGAAAGAAACATATAAATTTTGTGCAGTGGATGTGTCTTCTTTATACACCTCTATTTCACATACAAAGGGTATGGTGGCTATGGATAACATGTTTGACCTTTTTGGGAAATTTTAGCCCATAGTGAAGCACTTTCTTCTTATGGGCATTGAATATCTTTTAATGCATAATTTTTTTATGTTTGGGAGGGATTTCTATCTGCAAAGACGTGGGACGGCCATGGGGGCAAAATTTGCCCCTTCCTATGCCAATCTTTTTATGGCATGGTGGGAGCTGTCCCATGTCTTTGCGGATGGAAATCCCTTCAAGGACAAGATCGTTCAGTATTATCGTTACATAGACGATCTGTTTTTTATCTTTGATGGCAGTGATGAAGAGGCTGAACAGTTTCTAAAATTCCTGAATCACAATGAATGTGGTATCTCATTCACAGGAGAAGTCAATTCACATAGTATTAAATTTCTAGATTTGGAGATCATAAGTGACAATGTTACTGGAGAGATAAATACCACATTATATAGGAAAATTACATAAGGAAACACGACGTTAGAATACAACTCATGTCATCCTAGACATGTAATCAAAGGAATCCCAAAAGGGGAATATATTAGAGCCAAAAGGAACTGTTCCACTGAAGAATTGTATCAAGAACAGGCACAAATAATTACCACACGATTGATTGAATGAGGCTATAAGACAGATCTTCTGAAGAAGATAAAACATGAGGTTGATCTAACACCAAGAGATAATCTACTCAAATATAAACATCTAAACAGAAAGACCAAACAAATGAACAAACCGAAGTTCATAACAACATATAGTAATGATTATCATAAGATATGTAATATTATCAAAGATTCTTTACATATATTGGATACAGATCCAATAATAAAACAAATACTTCATCAAGGGTGTGAATATGACGAGGTAAAACTTTAGGGAATACATTGTCTCCTTCTGATCTCCCACAAAAATCTAAACAGACATGGATACCTAAAAAGATAGGTTTCTACAAATGTAGACGCCCAGTTTGTAAGACGTGTAGTCATGTCTTGGAGGGACCAAAATTTAAATCCCATTCTACAGATCAAGAACATAGTATCAAATATTTTATAAATTGTTCCAGCACTCACATAGTGTATCTATTAACTTGCCAACAATGTGGCAAACAGTACACAGGGAAAACGAAACGTTCTTTGAAGGATAGATTTCTACAACACCTTAGATCACTAGAAGACATAGATTCTGATACCCCAGTAGCGAGACATTGTAGGGAATGTCACAATTCAGACAGTTCCAAACTGACCATTCAAGGTATAGATCATATTCCTGTTTGGAAAAGAGGAGGAAGTAGAGAGAACAAACTAAACAAGAGAGAAATTTACTGGATGTTTGTTCTTAAAACTACCATTCCATATGGCCTTAATATTAGGAGAGATCTTGACACATTTACATGAGTCAATATATGTCCTTCTCCTAATATTATACTGACTAAATATTTTTTCTGTTATTAATTATAGTGAGGAGTCCATGTTACATAGCAGTTTTTTGAGGAATATGTTTTATATTTCTGTTTGTTTCTTTCTATTTAATAATTATTTTTTCCTTAGTAGGTCTAAATTAATAAATTATTGGAGATATATACAAGAAATAATGTTAAATAATCAAATTAAATTTACTAAAAAGTATTTAGGCCACAAGTTTATTGAAAGATAATATAGTACACGAATATTTATGCAGATACTGTCTCTTTAACATATCAAGGGAGTTTGTCCCTTTAAAAAGGAGGTGTGCACAGGTAATTACCTATGCAGTGATCAAGTGCGCAGGCACGAAACATGTATGCAACGTTCCTGTCCACACTGATGTGATTTTATATGTTTACACTCCGTGCTACGGTTTGTCTGTTTTTAAACATGGATTAATAAATTTTGGAATTTTTATTTTACACCGGTCTGAAGAGGTATCTTGCGCATTTTTCCTTCTACTATATATATATATATATATATATATATATATAAATATAGATATAGTTATAGATAGATATATAGATACATGTATATATATAATTATATATATATATAGATATAGATATATATATATAAATATATATATATATATATATATATATAGAGAGAGAGAGAGAGATAGATAGATATAGAAATATCTATAGATATAAATATATATATATATATAGAGAGATATAGATATAGTTTTATATATATATATATATATATATATATAATTATAGATATAGATATATAGATATATATATATATATATATATATATATATGGATATTAATTTAATTTTATCAAAGATCTTCATCTGTTTGCTAGACGAGTAGTCCTTTCTCAAATAATGAAAGGTAAGAGCAGACATCTAGTGGAAGATGTATCTCTTACCACGGAAGACATTGCTTCAATTATCGATTTACAAGCATTGCTGGCTGAAAATGAAGGGAGTCAATATGATCCCTCACAAGCCTTAGATCAAAGTGGGTGTAAAACGGTAAAATCTAACTTTAAAGCAAAATCTAAATACATGCCACAATTATCGATGGTACCTGCTGTGAACATCTTTGTAATGCAGGTAGAGAAAGAAGTAGCTGGCCTCTCTTTTACTGGATTAGTAAATGATAATCTAAGCAAGTCAGAAAGAAAAGCCCTTGGAGAATTGATGAATGCAAAAGGCCTGATAATAAAGCAGGCTGACAAGGGCTGAAATCTAGTCCTATGGGACGAAAACATGTATGTCCTTGAGGCAAAACGCCAACTCTTAGATAAAAGCCAATACCAAAGCTTAACCTTCAATCCTACCTCTTCTTTGCAGTTTTCCCTCTTTAACATTCTAAAGAAAGCAAAAGATAGCAAAACTATCACTGCAACAGAATTCAAATATCTATACCCTGAGTACCCTGTGATGCCGGTATTTTACTGTATCCCCAAGATACATAAGAACTCCAATAGTCCTCCAGGCCGCCCAATAATAGCAGGAATAGGCAGCCTCACAGAAAACCTGGGGAATTACATTGACCATTTTTTAAGACCTTTTTTGAATACCATGCCATCTTTTATCCTGGATACTGCAGACTTCCTTAGGAAAGTAGATGGACTGTCAGTCCCTCAAGAAGCATGGTTGGTATGTCTTGATGTTGAGGGTCTATACTCATCCATCCCACATGAGGTGGGAATAAAAGCATGCAAACATTATCTCATGACAAGAGGCACAAATGTCCAAAACCACACAGATTTTTTGGTGGAACTGTTAACATTCGTGCTCTGTAACAATGTTTTCATGTTCGATAATAAAATATACAAGCAGAAACGGGGCACTGCTATGGGTGCCACATGTGCCCCAACATATGCTTGTCTACACCTCGGAAAGTGGGAAATGGATGAAGTGTTCCAAAGCCCCCTCTTTGAAGAAAACATCCACATGTGGTTAAGATATGTGGATGATGTCTTTTTAATCTGGGAGGGATCGGAAAGCAATCTTAAAGAGTTTGTTCGTACCCTCAACATTAATGACAGTAATATTTCTCTAACCCTGCAGTACAGCAAGGAGCAAATATCGTTTCTGGATATCAATGTAAAAATTGAAAAAGGAATGATTGTGACTGAAAACTTTGGGAAGAGTACTGCTACCAATAGCCTCCTCTTAGCTTCAAGTCATCACCCAACACATTTGATACGAGGTATACCCAAAGGGCAATTTCTACGACTTCGTAGAAACTGCTCGACAAAAGAAAGATTCCTGAAGCATGGTACAGACATGCAAAAAAGGTTCTTGGACAGAGGGTATTCCAAGCGAAATGTAAGGAAGGCATTTAATAATGCTGCACATGCAAATCGAAATACACTCCTTGCACAAAAAGAAAAGATAATAGATTCTAAAATAAGGCTGGTTACAGACTATAGCTGTCATTGGAATGCCCTAAGGGAGATCCTGTCCAAGAATTGGAAAATTCTTACGAGTGATGTGGGAGTATCGAAAGAGGTTGGAGACTACCCAAATATTACAGCTAGACGAGCTTCCAACCTGAAGGATAAGCTTGTAAGAAGCCAATATGTGTCTGAACAAAAACAGACAAACTGGCTCACAAAACATAGGTCATCTGGCAATCACCCCTGAGGTCGATGTGTGGCGTGTAAGTTCATGGTCAAAACAAAAGATTTTGGCACCCACACAGGGAAAAGGTATAAGTTAAAACACTTTATCAACTGCAATACAGAAGGAGTAATCTACCTACTCTCCTGCAGTTGCCCACGTTTCTATGTGGGAAAAACGAGGACAGCCATAAAAGACCAATTACAGAACATCGTGACGATGTAAAAAACAAAAACCAGAAGAGTAATGTTGCAAAACACTATGAACTGGTGTATGACTGCAATCCTGACTCTCTAAGATTCATTGGTATAGATAAAGGAATCACCAATGGCAGAGGAGGCGACAACGACAGGATCCTCCTGCAGAAAGAATGCAGGTGGATTTTTGTGTTGGGGACTCAACTGCCGGAAGGTCTAAATGATAAACTTGACATGGCCTGTTTTCTCTAGGACAGCAAAATTCTAGAAAGCCCACTGAAAAGGCATAATTTTCTGAACAAATGTATATAAATTGTTTTCCTTTTAATAAAATAACAAAAATAAGTGTAAAAAACCTAATATATATACAGATATGCTAATTAATTATAGAAATATCTATCTAGAGTTAGGTATTGTTTGTAAGTGCAGTATTTTTGCACTATGATTTATGTTCTTCTTTCAATCAGAGTAATCTTTATACAGATATGCAGCAAACCTTCACCTCCAGCAGGGGCGCTATTATAAAACGCTATAAAAAGGGATAAGCATGTCCCCTCCATATACCGCCCTGACGAAGCCCGGTCTGTCTATCAGCCCTGCGGGTGAAACGCGCGTCGGCATTGGCTAAGCCGACCGGCCTACGTGATGCACGCTACTAACACAGCCTCCAGACCGCATGGTTGACAATACCTGCGGCGAACACAGAAGCATAACAAATTTAACTTGAGGATCTAACAAGTTACGAGGACACATCTTGCCACAGCGATATGTCTGAATGAAATAGCAAGGTCGTATATGCTCTATCATGGTTCACTAATATGGACTGTATAACGGTCATACATAATCACGGATATCATTGCCTTATACTTTTGACTGTTTGCATTTCTATATGTTCCGTAAGCAATATACTCACAAAGAACGCTAATTCTGTGCATTTTTTTAAACAATTGCTGAGGATAGCAACATTGTTGCTTATATGTCATGCTGGCTCTGTGATAATAACACCTTGAACTGCTTTCTTGAAATCTTGCCTGCTACAATCTCCCTTGCATGCGGCTTTACTTGCTAGCATTTCAAGATCCCAGAGACACTGAGGAAACACTATCATCTGTGCTTTATGTTTTAACCTTATAATTGCTTTTTTTTTTTTTCTTACTGCAAGCTTTGCATGAATAGCTAACATAAGAGCACTAAAATGGCACATATTGTCTGTTAGTTTTGCTTATATATGTTTTTGTACACGCATACTGTTAAACTCAAGGAAGCCTAACTTAGAGACCACTTAGATCCGGGTGATACTTACCACTTTATGTACTGCCCAGTAGTATATTCTCCTTGTTTGGAGTACTGTGATCAGTTGGGTATAGTGAGTCTAAGAATAAGGCTTTTTTCCTTGACTAAGTACAACATCATTATTCACTGCATACCATATTGTGACTGTGACTATAACTTGTGAACTGCTTCTGCCTGTGATACCCCTATTTGACCTCTTAGATCCCACTCATCATAACCTGCCCAGGATATACCTCTTCAAAAGGGGTTCTGTGTGCAGCAGGGTGTAGAGGTTCTTTAGAGGTATCAAAAATTACTCTACAAAGTTTTTGGCTGTTTTTTGTATCTTTGCAAGATATGTACCCCTGACCGGTCAGGTTTTGAATACGAACTCTAGTATGTATATAGGTAACTAATGTTTCCTCATTAATTCTTGACTACGAATGTGATTCAGTGTGTTGTATCTTTTTCATCTGGGGAGTGGTGTACATACAGCAGGGAGAATTTCCTGTTCACAATTGAATAAAAAACTCACTGTTTAAACACGTACTATGGTCCAATGAGCTTCATTTTCAAAAGAGTGCTGAAATCCCTGTCTTTTTAAAACTAGGATTACATTCCTAGTTACTTCTCTCTTTTTTAACCATATAATATATATATATATATATATATATATATATATATAATTAGATATATATATATATATATATACACACACTGTATGTCTGTTTGTGTATATATATATATATATATATATATATATATATATATATATATATATATATATATATATATATATATATATATACCTGTTATGTCCATTTACTAAATTGTTTAATATGTTCATCAACATTCTATTTTTTTAATAAATCAACATTGTTCTTCATATCTCATTATGTATTCATATGAATAATTTTTGATCAATGAAATATATTATCGATTGTATCAATAATATATTAAAAACATGTAATGTGAATTATTACTCAATTGAGTTTTATATTTAAAACAATGTCATTTCATATGTTAAAGGGACATCAAACTGATATATATAATTTCATTTTGCCGATAGACAAAACCTTTTCAAGCAGCATTAATCATTTTCACTTCTATTATCCCTCAGATATACTATTTTTTTTTTAAATAACAATGCACATGTGCAAGCCAATCACATAAGTCATCCATATGTAGACATAATTGAGCAGCTATATGGTTTTGAAAAATATGTTTGCCATCAAAGGATAGATATAAATATCTAACCAAATAATAATCCACCACATTGCATGCTATTCATAGATGATTAAACATATATTTAATGTTCATGTCCCTTTAAGATAATCCTTAAAACAATGGAGTGACAACATGATATTATAAATATAAACTTTTATTTATTCATAAAATGATTGTTGTAAAACCAAAGAAATATATACAATGACAATATTAAAGATTTTGAAGGGAATGCTCTAGTACTCTTGCAGCCTCTACAATATTTTGCAGTGCCTGACGAAGGTCCATGAATTGTGTAACTGAGGGCTCTGTCTGTGTCCCTATTTCAACCGCTGTAATAAAAACACAAAATTAGTTTTGTTACAACAATTCACTTTCAAGATATAAGTTAAAAAACATCATATGAAAGCTTCCTACTTTCTTTTTTTGCCACCTCATCCTCTGCTGTGGCTGCATATTCAGTGCCACTGTCTGTTTCAGCTGTCCGAGAAGAAGCACAAAAAATATATTGTTATTGATCTTGAATATGCGTCAAGGCCTACATTATACTCCACATTGTTAAAAACAAAAAAAACAAAAATAGGGTCTACAAATTCCAAATAAATATAGCAGTGAAATAATATATGATAAATGCTTATGCTTACATTCACTTTCCGCCTCCTCCTCTTGTCTCACTTAGGGCTGATGTAGCATATGCATCACGTTCATCTGTCCGAGAAGAAGCACAAACAAAACAAAAAAAAATCATTGTTATGGATGCAGAATTGGTGTCAAGGCCTAGATTATCCCCCACATTGTTCTACAAAGAAAAAAGAAACAAGGGTCTGCAGAGTATTTCCAAATCAATGTGGAATTGAAAAAAAGAGAACATGATAGATTCCTACCTTCATTTTCAGGCTGATCTTCCTCCTCTGCTGTCACCTTTATTGGACAGGGTGCTGGCGAACTCTCCTCCTCGGATGATGAGTCATCACTTTCATCTGTCCGAGAAGAAACACAAACCCCTCCCCCCAGAAAAATCATTTGTTATGGATGCAGAATTGGTGTCAAGGCCTAGATTATCCCTGTGATATGTGTGAATAAATTTGTCTCACAACTTTAGAGAAAAATAAAATAAAGGGAATGTAGCTCTTTTCTTGTAAACAGCAAATATATATAACTTAATATACTCGCATGCACAAGGTGAGCATTTTACTTTAGTAATTGAAATGAAAGTATGGACTATACCACTATGAATGAGAATAATAATTCTTATGGGAGAAGCTTATCAAGCTTCTACTATATAAACAATGATTCGTTTATGATCAAAGAAAAAATGAGAAAAAATTCCTTATATTCAGGATATGAAATAAGTGGATAAAGTTCAAATCTTAGTAAAGTAATGTTCAAATAACTTTCCTTTAGTTTCACGCACTCACACAAACACTCTAAAATATATATACAATGATCCAACACACACGCAATATTGAGCAGCAAGGAGGAGGTTAATTCAGTGAAAATACAGCTCAGGTAAGTAATGACACTTAGCGTTATAGTTGAAAACCTTAAACTTTGTATACAATACGATACCAATACCAGCGTGGTGATAAGACCAGATTTCCCCAGAAACGATGGTGAAGCGTGGAGAGCGGTATTAGCAGCAGAGAAATTACTAAACCGGAGTATTTTAGAAGCGGCGTCCGGTAGCAGCATGTGTGAGTGCGGCTTCAGCTGTGAGTGATAGAGTTCCGGAAGCGTAGGAATATGATTAGAAGTAACGGTCCCAAAAAAGGAATCAGGAAAGAAGTGCAGCAAACTATAAGTACATTCAGCCTTCAAAAATATTAAATGCTTTAGACCTGAAAGGGAAAAGTAAACTTCTTGAAATGAGCAATAACAAAGGATGTGAGAATCCACTTTAATTTTCAGGCACTGAGTAATGGAGAAGCACTTCCTTAAATAGGAGGAAGTGCTGATAGTCAGAAAGTCTTAAAGGGATATCACATCCCCCCCTTCTCAGGGAAACACCCCCGGGGATTCCAGACCAGGTTTAAGGGGGTAACGATGATGGAAAGACTTCACCAGACGAGGGGCATGAACTTCCGAATGAAGATGCCAGGAATCATCCTCTGGACCATAACCCTTCCATCTGATAAGATATTCTAATCTTTGTCGTCGAATCCTAGAATCCAATATAGATTCAACTTCAAATTCCTCTGGAAGATCCACTGAGATAGGAGGTGGAAGATCAACTGTCGTACGTGTCATTGAATCAAAAGGTTTTAGTAATGAAATATGAAAAGTGGGATGAAACTTGTAGTCCTTGGGTAACGTGAGCTTGACCACATTGGGATTTATTACCTGCTCCACAGGGTATGGTCCCAGAAATTGGTTGGCCAATTTCTTGCTAGGGACCTGAAGTTTGAGGTTTTTAGTAGAGAGTAATACTAGGTCACCTATTTTATATTCAGGTCCAATTGAATGTTTCCGATCATAGTATTTCTTTTGGTATTCCTTAGCTTCGGCTAGATGTTTTTTCAATACTCTTAATCGATCTTGAAGCTTGGAAGAAAAATCTAAAGCTGAAGGGGAATTTACTGTTTTGTGGGACAAGGTTATAGTATTAGGATGGTACCCATAAGTTGCGAAGAAGGGCGATGTTTTGGTTGAGGAACAGAATGAATTATTATGAGTAAATTCAGCCATAGGAAGGTAAATTAGCCAGTCATCTTGTAAATGTGAAATATAAGAACGTAAAAAGTGTTCAATAGTCTGGTTGAGTCTTTCTGTCAAGCCATTTGTCTGAGGATGAAAAGCAGTAGTGTAGCGATGATCAATTTTCAGTAATTTACACAAAGATCTCCAGAACGAAGAGGTGAATTGGGTACCCCTGTCAGTAATAATATTAGAGGGTAAACCATGTAGTCTTACAACCTGATCAAGAAATACTTTAGATGTAGTCATGGCAGTTGGTAATCCCTTAAGTGGAATAAAATGAGCCAGTCTTGTTAAATGGTCAACTACTACCATGATAGTGTTATATTGTTGTGATGCAGGTAACTCCACTATAAAATCCATGGCAATAGTACTCCATGGTTTATCTGGAATGGGCAGAGGTCTAAGTAACCCTATGGGTTTTTTATGTTCAATTTTATTTCTAGCACAATTCTCACACCTAGAGACATAATCATAAATGTATTTATTCATTCCTGGCCACCAAAACTTACGACGGGTAAGTTCAATGGTTTTCTGTATCCCTGGGTGACCAGATATGGTGTCATCATGGGTATGTGTGAGAATGGAAGCTCTTATTTTCTCAGGTATGTATAACTTTTCTTCATGATAAAAAAGACCTGTAGTAGGATCTTTGGAACAATTTTGTAATGGTATTGAATCATGTTTTAGAGCTTTGTAAATCTCTTCTTCTAAAGGTGTTAGAATACCTATTATCTTTTCTGGTGGAATAGTGAAGTTAGGTTGTTCCTGTGGAAGTATCTCATAAATACGTGAAAGTGCATCTGCCTTTGTGTTTTGACTCCCAGGTTTATAAGTTATTAGAAAGTTAAAGCGATCTAGAAAGAGTGACCATCTTGCTTGCCTTGCTGTTAAAGTCTTATTCTTTTTTAAGTATTCTAAATTTTTATGATCAGTATATATAAGGAATGGAATTACTGATCCTTCTAGTAGGTGTCTCCATTGTTCTAGAGAACACTTAATAGCAAGGAGTTCTTTGTCTCCAACACTATAGTTAGCTTCAGCAGAAGTCAATGTTCTTGAATAGAACGCAATGGGATGAACTTCACTTGTCTCCTTATTTTGTTGGGAAAGAACAGCCCCTATGCCTGTATTAGATGCATCAACTTCCAACAGGAACTGTTGATCAAATTTAGGCAGTGTTAGTATTGGAGCTGTTGTGAACATTTCCTTAAGACTATCAAAAGTCTTCTGGGCTTGTTCAGACCACTTAAAGTGCTGTTTTATGCTAGTTAATTGTGTTAATGGTTTTATCACTGAGGAGAAGTTTTTTATAAATTTACGGTAATAATTTGCGAAACCAATAAATCGCTGTAATGCTTTTACTGTAGTGGGTTTAGGCCAGTCTTTAATAGCGGATACTTTTTCAGGATCCATTTCTATTTTGTTTGGGGTAATTATATAACCCAAAAATTTTATTTTTGAGACATGAAAAACACATTTTTCTAGCTTTGCATATAACTTATGCTCCTTGAGTCGAGTAAGAACCCACCTAACATGTTTTTCATGTTCTATGGGAGATTTCGAATAAATCAGAATATCATCTAGATATATGATGACACAGATATCCATTAGATCATGAAAAATCTCGTTGATAAAATGTTGGAAGGTTGCGGGAGCATTGCTCAAACCAAAGGGCATTACGTTATACTGGAAAAGACCATAGCGGGTTCTGAACGCGGTTTTCCATTCGTGCCCTTCCTTTATGCGAATAAGATTATAAGCGCCCTTTAGATCTAATTTCGAGTAGATCGTGGCCTCATTTAATCTTTCGAGTAACTCTGGTATGAGAGGTAAAGGATACCTATTTTTAATTGTTATTTCATTCAATGCCCTGTAGTCTATAATGGGTCTTATTGTCCCATCTTTGTTGCGTACTAAAAATAATCCTGCAGCAGCAGGGGATGTTGAGTGTGAGATGAACCCTTTTCGCAAATTTTCATCTAAATATGATCTTAGATATACCAATTCTTCTTGCGAAAGAGGGTAAATCTTACCATGTGGTATCTGAGATCCCGGTATTAAATCAATGGGACAGTCAAATTCCCTATGTGGTGGGAGGTTTTCTGCCTCCTTGAGGTCAAATACCTCTGCCAGGTCCTGATAAATTTGTGGTAGCTCATGTTCAATAGTAGAGATTACCTGATAGGGAAAACAAGTCTTAGTACAATAATCAGAGTCAAATTTTATTTGTTGTGATGACCAGTCAATATGAGGATTATGTATTTGTAACCAGTTAAAACCTAAGATAATAATATGCATGTAGATAGGTATGAGGTCAAAAGTAATATATTCAGAATGTCCTTGGTCAGTTGTTATGAGTAAAGGGATTGTCTGATGAATAATGGGGCCCTGTTGTATAATAGAACCATCAATAAGTTTAACAGAAACAGGATGTGTCTTAACAACAGTTGGAATTTTATTGAGCTTAACATATGCTATGTCTATATAGTTTCCTGATGCCCCAGAATCAATCAAAGCGTTAGAGCGCATGTTTTTCTGATCCCACTGTAAAGAAAAAGTGAGAGTGAGATGGGGGTTTTGAGAAATGTGAAAAATATTGTTTTTGAAGCTACCCTTACCCTTTTTCTGTCTCAATAGAGATGGACAATTTGTGACGGAGTGGTCTTTTTGTCCACAATAAAGACAGAGATTTTCTAATCTACGTCTAATCTTTTCCTCTGGGGTTAGAGGACCCCTTATAGTTCCAATTTCCATAGGAACCTGGTTTGAAACAGCTTTTTCCATGGTTGTAACACAGGGATATGAACGTCTGGGCACCACTTCATAGGAAGCTTTTTCAGCCTTTCTTTCACGTAACCTTCGGTCCAAGGTGGTGCTTAATTTCATCAACCCATTCAGTGTGTCAGGCATCTCTAATCGTGACAATTCATCTTTAAGGGATTCAGAGAGACCCAATCTGAATTGATTCTTTAAACTGATCTCGTTTCATTGAGAGTCATCTATCCACATTTGAAATTCAGTAATATATTCTTCAATGTTTCTTTTCCCTTGTTTCATAGATCTTAATTTATTTTTAGCTGTTATTTGAGTGTGGGAATCCTCATACAAGGCAGTCATAGCTAAAAAAAATTCTTCAAGCGAATCCAATATTGAATGTTCACTTTCAAAAAATCTATTGGCCCAGGAGCGTGGCTCCCCCTGTAGGAAGGAAATAGTGGTACATACCTTTATCCTTTCACTATGATATGTTTTAGGTCTAAGTGAGAAAAGAAGTTTACATGCACTTTTAAAATCCCTGAATTCGCTGCGTTTGCCAGAAAATGGTTGTGGGTATTGTATGTGAGGTTCAGCAATTCCTGCTTCTTTCCCTGACATACAATCTTTTATTATGGTTTTGAGAGCTTTATTTTCAGTTTGTACCTCTGTTAATGCTCTAGCAAGATATTCTAGTTTCTGATGAATATTAGAAAATTCATTTTTAATTTCATTAGGATCCATATTCCAAAAAATAAAAAAAAACTTTCTTTTTATGGCCTGAAAATTCTGTGATATGTGTGAATAAATTTGTCTCACAACTTTAGAGAAAAATAAAATAAAGGGAATGTAGCTCTTTTCTTGTAAACAGCAAATATATATAACTTAATATACTCGCATGCACAAGGTGAGCATTTTACTTTAGTAATTGAAATGAAAGTATGGACTATACCACTATGAATGAGAATAATAATTCTTATGGGAGAAGCTTATCAAGCTTCTACTATATAAACAATGATTCGTTTATGATCAAAGAAAAAATGAGAAAAAATTTCTTATATTCAGGATATGAAATAAGTGGATAAAGTTCAAATCTTAGTAAAGTAATGTTCAAATAACTTTCCTTTAGTTTCACGCACTCACACAAACACTCTAAAATATATATACAATGATCCAACACACACGCAATATTGAGCAGCAAGGAGGAGGTTAATTCAGTGAAAATACAGCTCAGGTAAGTAATGACACTTAGCGTTATAGTTGAAAACCTTAAACTTTGTATACAATACGATACCAATACCAGCGTGGTGATAAGACCAGATTTCCCCAGAAACGATGGTGAAGCGTGGAGAGCGGTATTAGCAGCAGAGAAATTACTAAACCGGAGTATTTTAGAAGCGGCGTCCGGTAGCAGCATGTGTGAGTGCGGCTTCAGCTGTGAGTGATAGAGTTCCGGAAGCGTAGGAATATGATTAGAAGTAACGGTCCCAAAAAAGGAATCAGGAAAGAAGTGCAGCAAACTATAAGTACATTCAGCCTTCAAAAATATTAAATGCTTTAGACCTGAAAGGGAAAAGTAAACTTCTTGAAATGAGCAATAACAAAGGATGTGAGAATCCACTTTAATTTTCAGGCACTGAGTAATGGAGAAGCACTTCCTTAAATAGGAGGAAGTGCTGATAGTCAGAAAGTCTTAAAGGGATATCACAATCCCCCACATTGTTCTACAAAGAAAAAAGAAACAAGGGTCTGCAGAGTATTTCCAAATCAATGTGGAATTGAAAAAAAGAGAACATGATAGATTCATACCTTCATTTTCAGGCTGATCTTCCTCCTCTGACGTCACCTGGATAGGACAGGGTGCTGGCGAACTCTCCTCCTCGGATGATGAGTCATCACTTTCATCTGTCCGAGAAGAATCACAAACACAAATGATTATTAGGATCATGAATATGTGTCAAGTGCTATATTATGCCCATCATTGCTGTTAGATGGTTGTGACAACCTCATGCTTTTAAAAACACAAAATTACATATTAGCTATTCAATTCAATTAGCTGCTAAGACCTGCAATAACCACAAAGGTCACAGATGCACTGCAGCAGATAAGGGGATACAGCATATCGTAACAATGTCTTGTCCTCCATTATCACCTTTTGATGCATATCACTGGTCCAGTTTCTCGTGTGCAATGCTTTTCAGACCAAATATTATTTAAGCAGTTAATTAAGCAAACTTTTTGAAATAGCAATGCCTATAAGCCTTAATCATTGCGTGTGCCTTGTCTTCTCTACAAAATCATTCACATTATCAGTCACTGTACTATATGCTTGATTTTAGATAGAGGACAGTACAGATGTGATGCACATCCCAATTTTGATTCCCTATGCAAATAACGTGTGTGCCTAGGCCATAATACATCCCTGATGAATCAGCATTACGAAAATTAAAACATTTTAATATCTCATTTTAATGTAAATAATGATATCTTGTAACATTACCTTCATTTTCATTCATATCTGAAGATGTCCGTGAGTCCTCATCCCCCTGAGTTTGGAGCAAAGTCAGGGGCAGTGGCGGTGATGACCTGTTGCTCACTGGGCTGCTGTGGGATACCGGCAGCAGATACCTAGGTATCCTCTCCCTTGGCCTTGATAAGTCTGCAATGATAAAGTATTCATGTCCACATTACAACTATTCACTTTATACTACTATGTCTAATGCTCATGCAGCTTCCAAAATTGTACATTGTACACTCCAGATAATAATAATAATAATAACAACACATATATCATATATCATATATCTATATTTCATACTATATTTTCTTAGTTTTTTATAATAAGTAAATGATTGTTTACCAGTTATGCTTTCAACTATTTAAAGGTACAGTCTATGCACAAAAATAAATTCATGATTCAGATAGAGCATCTCTTTGTAAACAATTTTACAAATTACTTTGTTCATTTTTTTTTTCTATTGTTATTCTTAGTTTAAATGTATTTCATATAGATAACACTGTGCTTGTGGACGTGAAGTTATCTGGGAGCAGGCACTGATTGGCTAAACTGTAAGTCTGTCAAAAGAAATAAAATAAAGGGGCAGTCTGCTGAGGCTTAGATACAAGATAATCACAGAGGTTAAAAGTACATTATAGTAACTGTGTTGGTTATGCAAAACTGTGGAATGGCTAATAAAGGGATTCTCCATATCTTTTAAAACAATAATAATTCTGATGTAGACTATCCCTTTAACACTCAATATTTTACATGTTATATTTTGGTGCGTCATGTGTGTCGACAGTAGATGATTAAACTTAAAATTATGAAAATACGAAAAAAATATTACATCTCCGAATGAGCGACCTCATGGCCATATAGCGTTCCGGCTCTCTGCGTCTAAGGTCGCTGAATAGTCTCAGACACTGTCGTCGCCTCCTATGTATCCCTGACACGCGTCTCATCCTGCGCATCATCTTGTATATTATTTCATCTCTTCTCTCGTGCCTTATACCGTGCACACCACCAATTCTCCTAGGGAAATATCTGTTCATTCCATAAACAAGTATGATTAGCTCCCCATCAGTGAAAATTGGTGTTCTCGACATACTTGTAAACCCACAGAAACAAAAACACTTTTTTTTTTATGGCGACAATAAATATACTAAGTATACAGCTGTCTCATTGGTTATTGAAAATATCAATTTTACTTTCGCTTATTGATTGGAGGGACATCTGAACAATATTGTATGCAACAGCGAATCACTAAACATGATGAGCGTCATCAAAATAATAATTCTAAATGCGTCACCAATGTACTTTTTTGTAAGCAATAGAAAATTATAGTATCTGCGTCACAAACTAAAACCGAAATAACGCATGAAAAAGCTGAGGGCCCCATAAGCCTGTTGACTTAACCCCTTAACGACTGAGGACGTGCAGGGTACGTCCTCAGAAAAAAGGCAGTTAATGCCTGAGAACGTACCCTGCACGTCCTCAGTGTGGAAAGCAGCTGGAAGCGATCCTGCTCGCTTCCAGCTGCTTTCCGGTTATTGCAGTGATGCCTCGATATGGAGGCATCCTGCAATAACCTTTCACGGCCATCCGATGCAGAGAGAGCCACTCTGTGGCCCTCTCTGCACCGGACATCGATGGCCGGTATCGTTGGTGGGTGGGAGCCGGTATGGGAGGTGGGTGGCGGCCATCGATGGCCCTGGTCATGTGGAGGGGGGCGGGATCGTGGGCGGGGGAGTCCGGGGGCTCGCGCGGGCGTGCGCACGTGCACGAGGGGGCGGGGGCGGGCGCATGCACAGGGAGGGAGCGGGTGGGAACCGCTACACTACGGAAAAAATGTGTCCCCAAAACACAAAGTGGGACAAAATTTAAATAAATAAAAAAGCCCTTGTGTGATTTAGGTGGTGGGGGGGTGGGGGGCGATTGAGCTACACTACAGAAATTTAAAAAAAATAATAATAAACATTTGATTGTTCAAAATGGGTACTGGCAGACAGCTGCCAGTACCCAAGATGGCCCCCAATAAGGCTGAGAGGGAGGCGTAGAGAGCTGTTTTGGGGGGGATCAGGGAGGTTGGGGGTTAAGGGGGGGATCCTAAACACAGCATATGTAAATATGCTTTTTTTTTTTTTCTTTAAAAAAAAAAAAAAAACTTTTATTTTAGTACTGGCAGACTTTCTGCCAGTACTTAAGATGGCGGGGACAATTGTGGGGTGGGGGAGAGAAGGGAGCTGTTTGGGAGGGATCAGGGGGTGGGATGTGTCAGGTGGGAGGCTGATCTCTACACTAAAGCTAAAATTAACCCTGCAAGCTCCCTACAAACTACCTAATTAACCCCTTCACTGCTAGCCATAATACACGTGTGATGCGCAGCAGCATTTAGCGACTTTCTAATTACCATAAAGCAACGCCAAAGTCATATATGTCTGCTATTTCTGAACAAAGGGCATCCCAGAGAAGCATTTACAACCATTTGTGCCATAATTGCACAAGCTGTTTGTAAATAATTTCAGTGAGAAACCTAAAATTGTGAAAAAATTAACATTTTTTTTTACTTTGATCGCATTTGGCGGTGAAATGGTGGCATGAAATATACCAAAATGGGCCTAGATCAATACTTGGGGTTGTCTACTACACTACACTAAAGCTAAAATTAACCCTAGAAGCTCCCTACATGCTCCCTAATTAACCCCTTCAATGCTGGGCATAATACACGTATTGTGCGCAGTGGCATTTAGCAGCCTTCTAATTACCAAAAAGCAAAGCCAAAGCCATATATGTCTGCTATTTCTGAACAAAGGGGATCCCAGAGAAGCATTTACAACCATTTATTCTATAATTGCATAAGTTGTTTGTAAATAATTTCAGTGAGAAACCTAAAGTTTGTGAAAAAATTTGTGAAAAAGTGAACAATTTTTTTTATTTGATCGCATTTGGCGGTGAAATAATGGCATGAAATATACCAAAATGGGCCTAGATCAATACTTTGGGATGTCTTCTAAAAAAAAATATATACATGTCAATAGATATTCAGGGATTCCTGAAAGATATTAGTGTCCCAATGTAACTAGCGCTAATTTTGAAAAAAAGTGGTTTGGAAATAGCAAAGTGCTACTTGTATTTATGGCCCTATAACTTGCAAAAAAAGCAAAGAAGATGTAAACATTGGGTATTTCTAAACTCAGGACAAAATTTAGAAACTATTTAGCATGGGTGTTTATTGGTAGTTGTAGATGTGTAACAGATTTTGGGGGTCAAAGTTAGAAAAAGTGTGTTTTTTTCCATTTTTCCTTCATATTTTATAATGTTTTTTATAGTAAATTATAAGATATGATGAAAATAATGATATCTTTTGAAAGTCCATTTAATGGCGAGAAAAACGGTATATAATATGTGTGGGTACAGTAAATGAGTAAGAGGAAAATTACAGCTAAACACAAACACCGCAAAAATGTAAAAATAGCCTTGGTCCCAAACGGACAGAAAATGGAAAAGTGCTGCGGTCATTAAGGGGTTAAAAAAAATATATATATATTGTAAATTATATGATTAATGTTAATAATATTGAACAAAGAAAAAATATAAAAGAATACATACCTATGGGGTGTCGAAATCAGAGATCCTCAAAACAATTCATTCTATATAAAAATGGAGTCACGAATGGCGCACAAAGTATAGGGATTTATATAAACTTTTGGCTGATTGTTGATTGATTACATTGCTTGCAATAGCATACTGATTGGCTGATTTAAATGATCACCTGGTTCATCAATTCCCAATAAATATCAAGAGAAAAGTCAATTGAATGTGTATGGTTCAGGAGATAGAATTGTCTGTTAACCATTACCTTTGAATTTGGCATAGACAATGGCATCTGCAGGGGCATAGACAATGGCATCTGCAGGGTCTGGAAAAACAAAATCAGGCCGTAACATCCAATTCAATTTCCAGCAGAACCAGGTTCTTGTTACTATGGTGCTGCAAAATTACGATTTTTTATTTGGTGCTAAAGCACAAAAAACTACTACCTCCAGGAAAAACGAAATATGGCGCTCAATATCAGAAAATGTATCTGCTGAGGGGAACAATGTTAAAACTGTAGATAATTGCAAAAAAAGATTCTCTGATATTAAGCGAATTTTGAAGGCAAAGGTGGCCAGAGAAAAAAAGGCAGCACGGGAAACAGGCGGTGGGAAGCCATATGTTGCAGAACTCTCAACATATGAAAATTTGTTAATGGAGAGGTTGGGAGAAAATCTGCTTCAGGGTCTAGAAGATTTTGACCACGATACTTACGCCTTAGCCGCACAAGGTACATTTGTATATTTTTAACTGCGTCATTTCTGACGCCGAAATTGAAAAAATGTTAATTGGTATAAATGTTGACTATTGAATTTCAATTATATTAATACTTAATATTTATTTTAAACCTTAATCTATTACAGCATCTACTAGTAAAGCTTCTGCTGTTGCCACACTGCCGTTACCTGTGGTTGATACAGGGCTGATTGCTACGGACTCCAGCCACAGTTTCTCTTCAGCTACAACACTGCCAGACATAATGTGCAGCACTCCTGACCCAGGTGTTGGACAAACAACAGGTATGTAAGTTAATGTTAACTGTTGTTTAACCCCTTAATGACCGGACCATTTTTCAGTTTTCTTACCCTTAATGACAATGGCTATTTTTACATTTCTACAGTGTTAGTGTTTAGCTGTAATTTTCCTCTTACTCATTTACTGTACCCACACATATTATATACCGTTTTTCTCGCCATTAAATGGACTTTCTAAAGATACCATTTTTTTCATCATATCTTATAATTTAATATAAAAAATATATAAAATATGAGGAAAAAATGGAAAAAAACACACTTTTTCTAACTTTGACCTCCAAAATCTGTTACACATCTACAATCACCAAAAAACACCCATGCTAAATAGTTTCTAAATTTTGTCCTGAGTTTAGAAATACCCAATGGTTACATGTTGTTTGCTTTTTTTGCAAGTTATAGGGCAATAAGTACAAGTAGAACTTTGCTATTTCCAAACCACTTTTTTTCAAAATGAGCGCTAGTTACATTGGAACACTGATATCTGTCCGGAATCCCTGAATATCCATTGACATGTATATATTTTTTTTTAGAAGACAACCCAAAGTATTGATCTAGGCCCATTTTGGTATATTTCATGCCACCATTTCACTGCCAAATGCGAGCAAATAAAAAAAATTGTTCACTTTTTCACAAATTTTGTCACAAACTTTAGGTTTCTCTCTGAAATTATGGCACAAATGGTTGTAAATGCTTCTCTGGGATCCCCTTTGTTCAGAAATAGCAGACATATATGGCGTTGGCGTTGCTTTTTGGTAATTAGAAGGCCGCTAAATGCAGCTGCGCACCACACGTGTATTATGCCCAGTAGTGAAGGGGTTAATTAGGGATCTTGTAGGGACCTTGAAGGATTAATTTTAGCTTTAGTGTAGTGTAGTAGACAACCCAAAGTATTGATCTAGGCCCATTTTGGTATATTTCATGCCACCATTTCACCGCCAAATGCGAGCAAATTAAAAAAAAAGTGACATTTTTCACAATTTTAGGTTTCTCACTTAAATTATTTACAAACAGCTTGTGCAATTATGGCACAAATGGTTGTAAATGCTTCTCTGGGATCTCCTTTGTTCAGAAATAGCAGACATATTTGGCTTTTGCGTTGCTTTTTGGCAATTAGGAGGCCGCTAAATGCTGCTGCGCACCACACTTGTATTATGCCCAGCAGTGAAGGGGTTAATTAGGTAGCTTGTAGAGAGCTTGCAGGGTTAATTTTAGCTTTAGTGTAGAGATTAGCCTCCCACCTGACACATCCCACCCCCTGATCCCTCCCAGACAGCTCTCTTCCCTCCCCCACCCCACAATTGTCCCGCCATCTTAAGTACTGGCAGAAAGTCTGCCAGTACTAAAATAAAAGGTGTTTTTTTTTTTTTTTTTTTTTGTTTTTTTAATTATTCAGCTGTGATGGACCCCTGCCTTAACCCCCAACCTCCCTGATCCCCCCCAAACACCTCTCTAACCCTCCCCTCCTACCTATTTGCCACCATCTTGGGTACTGGCAGCTGTCTGCCAGTACCCAGTTTTCCCCAAAAAATAAAGTGTGTTTTTTTGTTTTTTTTTAGTGTTTTTTTCATTTTTTCTGTAGTGTAGCTGCCCCCCCCAGTACCCCCACCCCCCTAACCCTACCAGATCCTTTTATTTTTTTTAAAAAAAAAGTTTGCTGCCCCCCCTCCCTCTTAATAAAACTCATTGGTGGCAGTGTTTGCTGAGCTCGCGCGCGCACACACACACACGCACGCGCGCACACGCAGGCACCCCCTACGCACGCTCCCAGCATCCGGCGTGCACAATGCACTTGTAGGAACCGGATGCCGGGTAGCGATGGGCCGCCCACCCTCCTCCCTTGTAAGCTCCCACCCACCAACGAACGGCCCCATCGCTACCGGTGCAGAGAGGGCCACAGAGTGGCTCTCTCTGCATTGGATGCTTTTTAAAGGGTATTGCAGGATGCCTCAATATTGAGGCATCACTGCAATACCCTGAGAGCTGCTGGAAGCGATTGCGATCGCTTCCAGCACTCTCTTAGACAACTGACGTACCAGGTACGTCCATTGTCACTAACTGCTAGTTTTTGCAGGACGTACCTGGTACGTCAGTTGTCATTAAGGGGTTAATGTAAATCTGTAATTGTTATTGGATTAATATTTTACATTTAATATTCAATTTTAATTTATAATCCCTTTTTTTAAAATTGTAGTGGAAGTCAGAAGGGATATGGGGCCAGCTCCTACCTCTTCCATCTCCTCCTCCTCCTCCTCCTCCTCCTCCTCAGGTAATACAATTAATGCAACACCTGAATGTTGTAAGTGCGATAACTTAAACAGACACTGAATGCCATAATAATTAATTAGTGTGACTCTATGAAATAACAGTAAATATTATTACATTTTTTTAATTTAAAGATTGTAAGATAGCATACTGGATTTCATTGCAGAGTTTTATAAAACGAGTAAACAATATCAAAATTAACATACTTTATCTTGTGATGCTGCATGTAATATAAAGGGTTAATAAGTATTAGGGCACATTGAAAGTTTGTCAAATATAACTGTGTTGAAAATAAAAGGGGGGTTACCTTCAACCATTTATATGTGAAATCATTCTAAATTTATGTATTAACCACAAATACTTTATTTATTTATGTTTTTGATTGCTCAACATTATATTAATACATGCATGTGATGCATATCTAGAAAATATTATTGCCACAGCATATTAAACACTGCATCTCTTCAGAGCAAAAGAGGTGATTGTATCATGTGAACTATTAAATTTATTCATTACAAGATGGTACAAGCACCTCAGGCTCAGGCAATGAATGCTGTTTAAAATGCTGAGGAAAAGTGCTTATTTAAAGGAACAGTCTACAACAGAATTGTTATTGTTTGAAAAGATAGATAATCCCTTTATTACCCATTCACCAGTTTTGCATAACCAACAAAGTTATATTAAAGGGACAGTCAAGTCCAAAAAAAACTTTAATTTTTAAAATAGGGCATGCAATTTTAAACAACTTTACAATTAACATTTAGCAACAAATTTGCTTTGTTCTCTTGGTATTCTAGTTGAAAGCAAACCTAGGAAGGCTCATATGATTTTTATGCCCTTCAAGTCCGCCTATATTTTATTTACTTTTCACAGCAGGGGAGAGCTAGCTCATGTAGGCCATATAGATAGCATTGTGATCACACCCATGGCTAGTGGCAGACACTGCACTAATTGGCTAAAATACAAGTTAATAGATAATAACTAAAAGTCATGTGATTAGGGGAGGTCAAAAGATGCTTAGATACAAGTTAGTCACAGAAGTAAAAAGTGTATTAATATAACAGTGCTGCTTTTGCAAAACTGGGGAATGGATAAGAAAGGGATTTTCTCTCTTTTTAAACAACAAAAAATGCTGGTGTTGACTGTCCCTTTAACCCCTTAAGGACCAGCGACGTACCCTGTATGTCACTGGCCTTTTTTTGGGACTTGATTGTTTTATAGCGCGGTCTTGCCACCAGAGTTGAGACTGCTCTATTCCACAAAGCCTGCTGGAGGGAGGGTATTAATAGCGTCTTCTTGCTAGACTTGTGCTGTTATGTCCTGAAAAAAACTTTAATGACCAGTGACATACAGGGTATATTGTGGTCATTAAGGGGTTAATATACTTTTTACCTCTGTGATTACCTTGTATCTAGGAACCTTCTTCCAGTCCCCTGATCACCTGAATTTTATGATTAAATTTTAATCAACTTTCAAATTTAATTTTAAGTCCAATCTGAATAATGAAAGCATAATTTAGACTAGACTGTGCCTTTAAATACAATTTATTTAAAATCCATTAGTTTGAATTCAAAGCATAGTTGTATATAAGAAAATTGGGTTTATATTACTACATGAAATACATCCATATGCTTTCCTATTTTGTATGTAATATTCTTTTAAAGGGACAGTTAATTATGAAAACTAAAAAAAAAAAAAATAGGGCATGTAATTTTATAAACATTTCCATTTTAATTTTATTACCAATTAGGCTTTGTTCTCTTGATGTACCTATTTAAAATATAAACATTCATTTGAACTGTGTTGGTTATGCAAAACTGATGAATGTGTAATAAAGGGATTATCTAGAATGTTTTTTAAAAAAAAAATAAAAAACATTGTTGGATGTCCCTTTAAAGGTGCATGTAATACAAAAAAATGTATTGCATTTTTGCAATGCAGATTAAAATGTACAAAACCATGAAAAGTTCATTATATGACTGTTTTATTTAGGTCATATGTATTTTTGTGTGATATAGCTGCACAAGGCATATTATTTTTACATGTTTATTTTTTAATATGATTTTTTTTTTATTCCAAAAATCATATTTAAAAAAAAAAAAACCCCAATCACAGATATATAATGATTGGTGTGTTAAATGTCAAGTGCAATGTATTATTATTAGTTGAATGGAAAAGGAGTGCAATCCTTGCAGATGGCTATGACTTATATTAATGAAATTTACAGATAAATCTGTACAGGCAACAACCATACAACAATCTAAACCAAGTGTTGAATATGTGCTTATTTATAATTAAAAATAAATGAGGTTCCAAGAGAACAAATCTATATTAAAAATATTATTGTATATAAATGTGTATTAAACAGAGAATACATTGCAAATTCATGCAACTTTAATTTATTTTGATTATAATATTAGTTTATATTTACATTAGGTACCGAACGGTGTCATCAGCTGTCGGAGGAGCTTACAATTGTGGTTAGGCAGATACAGGAGAGTTTATATGACGAATCACAAGATCTGATTGGTAGCCTACTGAATGACGATACGCAGATAGAAAGCTATCTGGAAGATTCAGCTGCTGCCGCACCTGACCCTGCCGCACCTGGACCTGCCCCTGCCCCTGTTGCCGCCCCTGTTGCCGCTCCTGTTGCCGCTCCTGTTGCCGCTCCTGCTGCCGCCCCTGTTGCCGCCCCTGTTGCCGCTCCTGCTGCCGCCCCTGGCCATGATGATGATGCAATAAATAATATGGTGAATCTGGGGAGGCAGTATAGTGACAATCAACAGGAGTTGATTAGGACATTGGGGGTATATATTCAACAACAGGGGCGTCAGGTGGAGTTGGCAATGGAATTGCAAAGGGAGAGAATAGCTATAGATCTACACAGGGTAGCAATAGAGGAAAGGGAGTTGGTGCGAAGGGAGAGAGCTGATGAGGAGAACCGAAATTTCAATAAAAATTTATTTCTATTGATGCAGGGTACCCTTCAAGAATTAATTTCTTCAAGAAGGGAAAGATCACCTCCACAATCTCCCACTGACTCTAAGCGGTCTAAAGATTAGTTTTTTGTTTATTTTATTTTGTTTGTAATATGCATGAAGGAATGCTTGTTATAATTTAATAAAAAATATATTTGTATGATTATCTTTATTGTATTTTATTTAAAAAAAATGCTGTTTTTAATTACTATTCATTGGTCATATCTAATAAGTTATTAAAGGTACAATGTACACCAAAGTATTTTATATTTTGCAAAATAAATAACATTATTAACCATTGACCGGTTATGCAGAACCAACACAACTATATTAAATGGACATAAATACAATAATAATTAATTTTGATGTTAGAAAATAGAATGTTATTTCAAAATTTTCTAGTAACAATTATTGTAGAATTTTAGTCATTCACTTGTTTTATATTGATCAAAGATTAATGTATGGAAGCTCATGAACAGGTAATAACCAATGTTATTGATAAATATATATATATATATATATATATATATATATATATATATATATATATATATATATATATATATATAATGTATATGCACTAAAGTGCCTTTACTCAGTGGGCATAATCATTACTGATATTACACTACATAATATAATTATTTTGACTCCCTGGCTTAATATTCCAAAATATCATGAGCACACCTAAGCTTTGGTGTGATGCTTTAACCCAGTGTTTGTCAAACAGTGTGCCGTGGCACATTTTTGTGCCATGAGAGATCCTCAGGTGTGCCACGGCAGACTGACAACAGTGTGACATATTTCTTACATTTTGCTTGTTTTTTACTCCCAGTGCAGGGGTGTCCCTCTTTCAAATTTGTAAATATTGGGAGGTATGTGACAGGCATCATGTACAACCATGACATATTGCTATTCACTCACAGACAATCAGTATGATTGTTTGTTTGTGAATGAATGTCAATATGTCACGTATAGTTGGTAGGAGGCATGGCATCACAGCACAATACATACAGTGTGATGTGTGTATGTATATATATATATATATATATATATATATATATACTCTATTAGGATACATGTGGGTTTTTTTAAATTTTTGAATGGTGGTGTGCCACAGGATTTTTTAATTTAAAAAAGTGTGCCATGACAAAAAAATAGGTTAAAAAAATCACTGCTTTAACCAATGGAAATGGTCAATCTCCATGATAATGTTTTAAGGCAAAATTTAATAATGTATCTACACATATAATAAGAGCAACAAAATTGATATATTTGATTTTGGGGGATTTTTGAGTTTTATTATTACAACCTAATCAGGGAGACTAAACATCTGCCATTGGTTAAAGAACACCACCCAAGATCAGGTGTTAAACCTGTATTGCATTGATGCTGATTCCAAAAATTATATACAAAGATGAGGAAAATAGAATAGAATTTAATAATAAAAATTGCCTTCTCGATAAATCATGAAAGATGATGTTTAATGTACCTTGTATGTAAGCATTTTCTGAGAGCCCTATGATAACATGGGCTATCACTTATAATCTATTGAGTATTAATTTGAAATATTTCATAAAAAAAAAGAGTCAGGTGTGAAATGAAGAACATTTATTTGAATACATATTAAAAATTAAGTAAAACTAACATAAATAGCCTCTTTTGGGATCATTTTAAACATAAAGATATGATGAAACAAAAGAACATATGTACAATATATTTACATAATCATTGGTCAAATAGAGCATGGATGTAATCAGATCGAGCTTGTACTCCTCTTGCATCAATTTGCTCTAAAGGTGCCACATTGTCATCATACTCTACTTGTAAAATAGAAATATCATCATCTGGCATGCGTAATGCTAGGTTGTGGAGTATACAACATATGAGAAATATCAGGGATACTTTCTTTGGTTTGTATAGAAGGACTCCCCCAGAGAGGTCTAAACAACGAAACCTGCTTTTCAAAAATGCCAAATGTGCGCTCTATAACACATCTTGTAGATGTATGAGCCTCATTATAGCGCACTTGCGCAGGAGTTGTGGGGTTCAGCACAGGAGTGAAAAGCCATTGGAGACATGAATAGCCTGAATCTCCTGTGTGCAAAAAATAAATATATTTTAGCAATCTGAAAAAAAAATAATATTTTTATATCCATATATGACAATTTGTAATAGATATTTACCTAGGAGAATTCCCTCTGGCATTTGATGATTCTGAAACAGGTCATAAACATGCAAATTTCTCAGGATGAAAGAATCATGTGTTGAACCTGGGAATCCTGACCGGATGCTCATAATCTTCAATTTGGCATCAGAGATGACCTGTATATTTAAAGAGTGGTTATGCTTGCGGTCATGATAGGGCAATTCTCCTAACTTTGGAGGCTGCACTAACACATGGGTACAGTCGATTGCACCCAAAATGTTTGTCATCCCGGCAATCCCATAGAACTGCACCTTCACACGATGCCAATCCTCTGGTGTTTCCGGAAAATGTACATAATTCACTATCCGTTGGTGTAAGGCTTTTAATACTACACTTAGATGACTTGAAAAAGAAGCCTGGCTCATCCCCACAACTAAACTTGTTACAGCCTGAAATGATCCTGTGGCGAGGAAATAGAGGACAGCCAGCAGTTTTAACATTCCAGGGATTGCCTTTGTCCTATAAATTATAGGTTCAATGGAGTCTTTGATCTCCAGATTCTCAATTAAACCTCTATTTAAACGGAATCTCTGAACTATTTCCCTGTCACTCAGGGTATGCAACCCTATTCTAGGTAAAAATAACCTTGGCCTTCTGCGTCGTTCATAACGCTGAACTAACTCCAAAAATCTCCTTCTTCTGCGTCTTTGTTGTATAGCAATGCAAAATAGATTGATCATCTCCATCTTGGTAATAACACTGCATACATCAAACTTTCTGTGCCGTTAGACACTCCCTTTTATAATGACCATTTCACAAGCTGAAAATGCAGGTGGAAGCAACATATTGATTGCTGCAATTTGAGTAATTATTTGGGTTTTGGAAGAGACAATTAAGGTATATGATTTTTTTTATAGATATATTTATACATATTTTATAATTTATACATATTTTATACATAGATATTTATCTCAAAATATATAACAAATGATAAAAGGAACATAAATGTTTTTCATTATAAATCATTTCTAATTCCCATTGAGTTCTATGGCATCTGCGACCTCAAGGGTGGTGGATTGAAAAATAGGTACGCTGCGTCGGATGAGACGCGAGCGTAATTCTTGAACTTTTGATAATTTCGGGACAGCTTCAAATAGTTTCGAATAGGAGAACGAATGCACAGGATTACGCTCAATTTACACATGCTTTCAACTTGCATCGATCTGCTTCGAATAGAGAAAGGTGGATCGTATGTTACGTCATAAGATTCTAATTATTACGATCTTAAGGCTTTGATAAATATGGCGCATCCTCATCGCGACATGTACGACGAGGAATTCAGGCGTATTGCTGGTTGACGCTTTGATAGATGGGCCTGATAGAGTGTTAAAAGTGAGACATTTTAAGGCATGCACAGTAAGATAAAAGACAAGCTTTGATAGCTATACATATGGTATTGCACAGTAATCATGCATAGTTATTCTGATTATCAAAAAACAGAAAATGAAATATATATATATATATATATATATATATATAAACTTTGGAAGACTGCAAGAGTAGTGCCTATCCATAAAAGTGGTGAGTTAACCTTGGTTACTAACTATCGCCCAATATCATTGCTCCCAGTATTATCAAAAATCTTAGAAAAATGCGTCCATACGCAACTATGTGAGTATTACCAACAATATAACTATCTGACCCCTGTTCAATCAGGTTTTCGCCCAAATCATTCCACTACAACTGCCCTCCTAAAAGTTTGCAACGACATCCAAACTGGCATGGAACAAGGAGACCTAACTGGAGCAATTTTCCTTGATTTTGCAAAGGCCTTTGACACAGCAGACCACGACATACTACTGCTCAAACTAAAAACCTCAGGTATTGGTGATCGTCCGCTAACCTGGTTTCGATCATATGTATCGGATCGATCACAGTATGTCTCCATTTCTGACAGCGACTCCCTCCCTCTCCCAGTCACCTGTGGTGTTCCCCAAGGTTCCATTCTCGGCCCCCTACTATTCACATTATTCATAAATGATCTGTCAAATGTCTGCAAATCCTCAACTGTACACATGTACACAGACGACACAGTAATCTATGCAAACAAATACGATCTGCCGCAGCTTGACGCAGTGCTCCAAGAGCAGTTCACAGAGGTAGAAAAGTGGATCTCAAAAAACAAACTCTTCCTAAACACTGACAAAACTGTCACAATGATCTTTGGAACGGAACCTAAATTACACAAACTACAAAATTCCCATCTATGCATCAAAACAAAATCAAATTGCACACTGACCGCAGTCAACTCTTTCAAATACTTGGGTATGTTGTTAGACTCCAATCTATCTTTTGCCCTCCACATACAAATAATTGCATCTAAACTCTATCCAAAACTAGGTGTCCTGTACAGAAACAAATCTTGCCTTAGCCCTACAGTAAAGGAAAAGATTGTACAGCAAATGCTGATGCCAATCAAGGATTATGGGGATGAAGTATATGCACCTGCACCGCAAATTCACCTTAATAAACTTAATACGTTGTATAACTCGTTCTGATGCTTTGTGCTACAATGTAACTATAGGACCCACCATTGTGACATGCTAAAAGAACTAAACTGGCTGTCGCTGGAATCCTGACGCACCCTCCATCTTTCCAGCCTTGTGTTTAAGAGCTTTTCTTGGAAGCTCCCACCCTACCTGAGCAGAATGCTCTCCCCGGCTGTTCCCACCTCCCATAACCTCCGATCCAGTACCAGCACATTATTTAGTCTGCCTCCATATAAAAAGAAAGCAGCTTGATCCTCCTTTCCTACAGAGCACCACAATTATGAAACGAATTCCCGCACACTTTAAAACCTTCCCCAAGCCTAAAATCCTTTAAGAGATCCCTCTCTACATATCTCAAAACAGAATGCATCTGTCATGGTTGATTATATATGTGCTACCTGTTCTATGTTACATTTTGCATATATTATGTATTAATATTGTTTTTGTATTTTATTGTACCCTATTGTTTCAATGCAATGTTTTGTGGACCCAGGACATACTTGAAAATGAGAGAAATCTCAATGTATCCTTCCTGGTAAAATATTTTATAAATAAATAAATTATATATATGGTTATTCATTCTGAAAATCACAAACAAAACTGAGCATAAAATTTAAGGTTTCTGTCAGGACACGTCTGTATTTGTCCTGACATAATTCACAAATATATGGCCAGACATTATATATTTATATTGTGCAGACTCCTAAACTCTATATTGTACTGACTCCCAAACTTTATATTGTGCAGACTCCCAAACTTTATATTGTGCAGACCCCCAAACTTTATATTGTACAGACTCCGAAACTTGATATTGTGCGGACTCCCAAGCTTTATATTGTGCAGACTCCCAAACTTTATATTATGTAGATTTCCAAACTCTATATTGTGCAGACTCCTATATACTCTATATTGAATCCCATATACTCTATATTGTGCAGACTCCCAAACTTTATATTGTGCAGACTCCCAAACTTTATATTGTGCAGACTCCCAAACTTTATAATGTGCAGACTCCCAAACTCTATATTGTGCAGAACCCCACACTTTATATTGTGCGGACTCCCAAACTTTATATTGTGCAGACTCCCAAACTCTATATTGTACAGACTCCCAAACTCTATATTGTGCATACTCCCATATACTCTATATTGTGCAGACTCCCGTACTCTATATTGTGCAGACTCCCATATACTCTATATTGTGTAGACTCCCATATACTCTATATTGTGCAGACTCCCAAACTTTATATTGTGCAGACTCCCAAACTTTATATTGTGCAGACTCCTAAACTTTATATTGTGTAGACTTCCAAACTATATATTGTGCAGACTCTCAAACTCTATATTGTGCAGACTCCCAAACTCTATAATGTACAGACTCCCATACTCTATATTGTGCAGACTCCCATACTTTATAGCTATAAGATGGTAATCTATATTTATACTAGACATGTGCGATTCGTTTTGGATCAATTCAGAAATTCGGAAAATTCTGTAAATTCAGAGATTTGGATCGATTCGAATTTCCGAATTAAAATAGTGCCGAATCTACCGAATAAATCCGAATTAGTTTGGATTTATTCGGTAAATTCGGATGGCCATGGATTACACTAGTATTATACAGTATAGGTTATATCACTCTGTTATGGGTTACACCTAATATACAGTACATAATACTAGTCTAATACACAGCATATCCCACCTAACACATACTGAAATTCCGAATTTCCGAATCGAACCAAATCCAGATGAATTTATTCGAATACGAATGAATCCGAAACAAATTCATTCAATTTTTTCCGAATTCGAATCGATCCGAAACGAAATTCGAAAAAATCTGAATTGATCCGAAACAAATTTTTCGATCATGCACAAGTCTAATTTATACATGCAAGGTTCATCTTGTCTTTTTTATGTATATGTGTATTTTGTTCCCCTCACATACTTTTGTGATAACATTTTCAATTATTTCATAATCAGAGCACTGAGGAATTCTGAGTTTTTCCAGGTTTGGATGTCTGATGTCATAAGGTGTAACTTTGCGTCAAGAGGGAACTGCAACTCTTTGCTAAAACACAATTGGAGCATACACAAGATGCAGAATTAACTAGTGAATAATCAGTGCAGAAATTGTGTATTTTTTTTAATTTTTTTTTACAATGTATCATCATAACCTGACGTACATATTATAATAATATTATCTTCTAATGTGCTTATGTTCAGAAGTAAATATTGCTTATTTTTGTGTAAAAACGAAATATAATTTTACTAACGTTAAAAAATAAATATAGAAATAAAAGTCGTTGGTAGCAATCTGATTGGGATGCACTAAAAGGAATGACAAGGGTGAATGACAAAATGGAATGCCCATAGACTTTAATGGGATGTAAGCAACTATAATCTGACGTAATCGCACTTTCAGAATATGCTACTGTACATGGGGAACATATCTGGTAAATATCTAGTTGATATGTATCATAGTTTAGTTTCTATAGCACTTTTAAATGTAATCCCATTATAGTCTATGGGCATTCCATTTTGTCATTCACCCTTGTCATGTCATAGAAAGCAGCTATAATCTGAAGTAATCTCACTTTCAGAATATGCTATTGTACCTGGGGAACATATCTGCTAAATATCTATTTGATATGTATCATAGTTTAGCTTCTATAGCACTTTTAAATGTAATCCCATTATAGTCTATGGGCATTCCATTATGTCATTCACCCTTGTCATTCCATAGAAAGCAGCTATAATCTGATGTAATCTCACTTTCAGAATATGCTACTGTACATGGGGAACATATCTGGTAAATATCTATTTGATATGTATCATAGTTTAGTTTCTATAGCACTTTTAAATTTAACCCCATTATAGTCTATGGGCATTCCATTATGTCATTCACCCTTGTCATTCCATAGAAAGCAGCTATAATCTGATGTAATCTCACTTTCAGAATATGCTACTGTACATGGGGAACATATGTGGTAAATATCTAGTTGATATGTATCATAGTTTTGTTGCTTCAACACTTTTAATTTTACATCCCATTAAAGTCTATGGGCATTCCATTTTGTCATTCACCCTTGTCATTCCATAGAAAGCAGCTATAATCTGAAGTAATCTCACTTTCAGAATATGCTACTGTACCTGGGGAACATATCTGGTAAATATCTATTTGATATGTATCATAGTTTAGTTTCTATAGCACTTTTAAATGTAATCCCATTATAGTCTATGGGCATTCCATTTTGTCATTCACCCTTGTCATTCCATAGAAAGCAGCTATAATCTGAAGTAATCTCACTTTCAGAATATGCTACTGTACCTGGGGAACATATCTGGTAAATATCTATTTGATATGTATCATAGTTTAGTTTCTATAGCACTTTTAAATGTAATCCCATTATAGTCTATGGGCATTCCATTTTGTCATTCACCCTTGTCATTCCATAGAAAGCAGCTATAATCTGAAGTAATCTCACTTTCAGAATATGCTACTGTACCTGGGGAACATATCTGGTAAATATCTATTTGATATGTATCATAGTTTAGTTTCTATAGCACTTTTAAATGTAATCCCATTATAGTCTATGGGCATTCCATTTTGTCATTCACCCTTGTCATTCCATAGAAAGCAGCTATAATCTGAAGTAATCTCACTTTCAGAATATGCTACTGTACATGGGGAACATATCTGGTAAATATCTAGTTGATATGTATCATAGTTTTGTTGCTTCAACACTTTTAATTTTACATCCCATTAAAGTCTATGGGCATTCCATTTTGTCATTCACCCTTGTCATTCCTTTTAGTACACCCATCTGATTTGATAATTTAATATCAGACCTAAATTAGCTTTAGTTTCTGAGATATGTTGTATAATTCATGCACATTAGTAGGACTATCATTTTTTTTTCATGAAAGGTGACAGCTATAATACCAAACTGCCAATCTTTGCTGTATCTAGAATCAACTGTAATGTCAACAAAGCGGTTTTTACCTGCCAGTACTTTAGCTGCCAGTAAATGCCATGAAGCGTATTTATATGGCCCCTAAGTACTGAGCAAAGCTTGCATGTTTCTGATGTAATAGTGATAAAACACGAAATAAGAAATAAAAGGGGGGATTATTTGGAGCAAGATCGGTGTTTATGATAATAAAAATACATAAAAACCCCCACTATGCACCACTTTCATGATTCATTTACAAAAGTTTAACAATACTAAAAATGGCGGCCAAAGCTTCAGCAAGTAAGCCAGACGCGCTTGTGTACGACTGCCAGGCTTTCCCGTAGTTACGTCATACGCCTGTCTACTGGTGTGCGATAGATTTAAGTAAGAAATAAGGTAATGTAGTTCTATAATGCGATATCAGTTCCAGTAAATAGCAATTATATAATAAGTATCAGTTGTTTAGCGATAATGATTTTTACTGTATAATTAGTCGTTACGCCCTTTGTATAGTTAACAGTGCACTGCGTTGGATAACAGTGCACTATGGTGTGAGATTAAAAAAAGGAAGTTTTCCAGGTGACTCGAAAAGTGGGGAGTCGTAGTAAGAAATGGGAACTTATATTATTTTGTTTACTATATATTAAAATAATTTGTATAAAATAAATGTCAACTTGTATAGACCTATAATCTTAAACACATCTGTCATGGAATTTGACCTGACTAAACAGAATATATCTCGCCAATTAGGCAATTCTGCACGTACCCATCTAGTAACTCTATCACTGTTGCACCACTCAGTCCCAACCCTTTAGTTGTTTTTGTTTTGGCACTCATTTAATTTAAGCATCAATGTAATGTTTTTATGTCTGTTATCCAGAATATCCAATTGAAGCAAAACAAACCATCTAAGCACCTTTAGGGCTAGATTTATCATTGAAATTCTCCTCTATTTGCTTCTTAATTTGCTCCTGAGAACTATGCCCTTATTTATCATGTGAAAATTAGCCTAAAATGAAAGCAATTCAACTCCAGAATTCTCCTACGAAATTCGCCTTCGCCAAAGCACACCGGTGCGTAGGGTTGCCACCCGTCTCTTAAAATACAGAAGACTTATATGTTACACATGCTGCAGGGTGTGCAGGGAGGAATATGAATAGTGCTGTCCAGAAACACAATACATGTTCCTCCTTGCACACCCTGCAGCTAGGGTTGCCACCTTCAATACAAAAAAATAAGGGACGCCTGCCGCAGCGGGGGCCACACCCCTCTGGACCACGATGATGATCACAGGACCGATGACAATGACATGCCAGTAGTAAATCACAACTTAAAGGGACACTAATCAAAATTAAACTTTCATTATTCAGATAGAGCATGCAATTTTAAACAACTTCCCAATTTACTTCCATTAACAAAATGTGAACACAAAAAAAAAAAATTTAAACTTTGAGTCACCAGCTCCTACTGAGCATGTGCAATAATTCACAGAATAAATGTGTATGCATTTGTGATTGCCTGATGGCTGTAACATGGTACTTGTATGCATTTGTGATTGGATGATGGCTGTCACATGGTACAGGGGGAGTAGAAATAGACATAACTTTTAAAATTGTCAGAAAAAAAATCTACTACTCTTTGAAGTTCAGACTAAATTCTATTGCATTGTCTTATTATCTTGCATTTGTTGATTATGCAAATCTACTGTGTTTACTGGTCCTTTGACACTAGGTCAAAATGTGTCACAGACTGTATTTGAGTGGGAAGAACTGTTATGAATAATGCCTTTTGGGTGGCATAACAGCTGGGTACGAGCATGCAATGGCAGGAGCTCCTAGCGGTAATGTATAGTTATTACACAGACTGTATATACACAACACACTGTGTACTTATACATGGCTATTGATCTACATGTTATAGGTATGGTAATCACAAGCACCTGCGCACAGTATTATATATATATATATATATATATATATATAGTTACTACACACACATTGTATATAGATACTGAACAGGTTATTCATAACTGTTTTTTATATGGAATGAAAGAAATGCACAAATATTGGACAGTTCAATAAAGTGACTCTGGTCGCCATAGCAATAAATGAAGGACGGCGATGCATAACAGCTAGCCTGGGTACGGTAATGAGCATGCTATGGCAGGAGCTCTGCTCCTAACGGTAATGGTGACAGGACAGGAGGGGCTGGGGAGGGAGGGGTGCCAGGCCAGCAGGTCAGGTGTGTGTGCCTTGAATTCAGAGGTGATCGTGAAAATGTCTGCTCCTTAGCTGACTGCACTGCCTAAAGAGGTATGATGATGACTGATGATGTGATAAGATGAGACAGGATTTGTCATTGTGTGGCATGGTGACATTGAATGGTGTGACAAGACAGTGGCATAGTACAGTTACAAGATGTGGCATAGTGTGACAAGAACATGGTGTAACAAGATGTGATATGGTGTAACAAGATGTGGCATGTTTTGACAGAATATGTTATGGTGACAGGATTCTTCTTTTTTTTCCTTCAACATAAATATTGTGCACAGAAAAATTTCATCTTGTCTATTTTCTGGTACAACAGTTGAATGACACTACTGTGTATCTATAGATATATACTGTAGTACTGTGCTATTACTTAAGAGTCCTTATTCTAGCTGATTTATACTAACAGCCAGTTTATATCAGGCATCAGATGGATTATTTATCCCTGTGCTAACTACTACATGGAAAGCAGAAATTTCTGGGACATACTTCATCAGCTAGAATAAGGAATCTTAAGTAATAGCACAGTACTAAAGTATATATCTATAGATACATAGTAGTGTCATTCAACTGTTCTACCAGAAAATAGACAAGATGAAATTTTTCTGTGCACTTTATTTATGTTGAAGGAAAAAAAAGAAGAATCCTGTCACCATATATTCTGTCAAAACACATGCCACATCTTGTTACAGTAACACCATATCATATCTTATTACACCATGTTCTTGTCACACTTTACCACATCTTGTAACTGTACTATCTATGCCACTGTGTCTTGTCACATCATTCAATGTCATCATGCCACTGTACACAATGATTGACAAATCCTGTCTCATCTTAAAGTCCTAACGGTAATGCTGGTGAGTGACGCTGAGCATCAGAACTGATTGTGTAAGAGCACTATCTAATCATCAGTACTACAGTTATATAAGTATTAGTACTTTATAGCACGCACTGCTTACACTACAGGATGGGCTTTCTACTGTATACTCCTGCTGCTTCAAGGTACAAACAGTGGAGTGGGCATTGCTGCGTAATTACCTGCGTTACTCTCACAGCCTGCAACCTATCAGTAGGTACATTTGCAGACGTATAGCAGCATAATCAGTAGCCCAATGCCATTTCTGAGCTAGCAACCAGTCAGATTACTCTCATATAACTTATCGTAGCTCTAAGTTGCTATTTTACACATGTATTTTTATTTGCTCTGTACCAGAATTGAGCTAATAGTAATAAGTTTAAGCCTATTGCTGCCTTTTTAAGAGCTCCTTTACTTGTCGGTTTAGTTGGAGTGTGAGCATCAGAACTGATTGTGCAGTGTAGATCTCTATGTGATGATGATCATCAGTGCTACAGTTATATAAATAAGTATTAGTACTTTAGCTGACAGGACAGGAGGAGGGCCCGGGAGGGGATGCCAGCAGGTCAGCGTGTGTGCCTTTCAGAAGTTTCAGGTAACTAAATACCGACTAACTTACCGTTTAGGAGGCTTAGGACTGAGAGTCTGAGCTAATATGCAAGTAGTGGCTAGTGCTGTGCCGCGCAGAGCAACTGTCTGACAAGCAACTCGTGGACTGTCTGTCTGCAACTCTGCAAACCAACTACTGACAGTGACACTGGCTGTGCTTGAGTGATTACTTTAAAAACTCCGACCCAGATACAAGTCAGAGACTTTGACAGATAACGCCAGCAAACCAATCATCGCAGCCTCCACAGCTGCAGCTTCCCTGGAACAGCGCCAGCAAACCAATCATCACATTCGCAGCCTGCCCTCCACAGCTCAGCTGCTTCCCGAATCCCTGGTAACAGCGCTGCGCCAGCCGCCAGCAAACCCATTCGCAGCCTCAACACAGGCTGGTAGTGGTAACAGCTTCCCTTACTTCAAATACGGGACAAACCCCGTCCCGTATTGATTCAATACGGGACGCAGTATTTTAACCTGAAATACGGGACGATTCCGTATTTCAAGGGACGGGTGGCAACCCTACCTGCAGCATGTGTAACTCATAAGTGTTCAGGAAAACATGGGTTAGGTGACAACCCTACCGGTGTGCCAAAAAATGGTTATTTCTAGCCGATTTTACAAGTGCGCCCTGTAATAGCACCAGTCACAAATTTATCATTTTCATGCGCCTCGCAAAAACACAAAATTTTCAAATTTGCTCACATTTCTCCAGCATTGAAAACAAGACAAATCTCAATGTATTCTTCCTGGTAAAATATTTTATAAATAATTGAAATCAGTTATCTTTCTGCTCTGGTTTTAAATTCACATTTATTACACACAGAAGTAATATAAAATATGTTACAAACAAATGAACAAATTTGCCTCATTAATGTACCCATGTCCATTTAAACAGTTAAAGGGACAGTCATTTTCCCATTTTCCCATATTTTTACCATCAACGTTATTTTACTAAGGGCTAGATTTATCAAGGGCGTGGAGAATTCTCCATTAGATTATCCTCTGAATTCTCTGTAGCTCTCTCTCGGAGAGACACACCAGTGCGCTCAAATTTATTAAAAAAAATAGGTTGTATTAAAGGGACAGTCAACACCAGAATTTTTGTTGTTTTAAAAGATAGATAATTCCTTAATTACCAATTCCCCAGTTTTGCATAACCAATACAGTTATAATTATACACGTTTTACCTTTGTAATTACCTTGTATCTAAGCCTCAGCAGACTGCCCCCTTATTTCAGTTCTTTTGACAGACTTGCATTTTAGCCAATCAGAGCTGTCTCCATGGTAAATTCACGTGCATTAGCTCAATGTTATCTATATGAAACATGTGAACTAATGCCCTCTAGTGGTGAAAAACGCAAAATGCATTTAGATTAGGCCTTCAAGGTCTAAGAAATTAGCATATGAACCTCCTAGGTTTAGCTTTCAACTAAGAATACCAAGAGAACAAAGCAAAATTGGTGATAAAAGTAAATTGGAAAGTTGTTTAAAATTGCATGCCCTATTTGAAACATTAAAGTTTTTTTTGGACTTGACTGTCCCTTTAAGGTTAGCTGTAGAGCAGCAATGCACTACTGGGAGCTAGCTGGACAGACCTGGAGAGTCAATGACAAGCAGCAAATGTGTGTAACCACTAATCACTAGCTTTTTTCTTCAGCGTATTCAGGTATGCTTTTTTTACACCAAGACAACAATATAAATGTAATAATATGACATGCTCTATGGAAGTATAGGCACTTGTGACATTGTCTTTTATTTTTACTAGGTTAAATACACAAATGTATTATTATACATTTAAAATTTCTCATTTATTACACACATATGATATATAAAATATAAGTTACAAATAGGGCCCAATGCAAATGTAATGTTCATATATTGATATTTAAATATAAAGGCACAAAAACTGAACTAAAAAGTGAGTTTTTTTACATAATAAATAAGAACGTCTTGTTTTGCGTGGAGCCCCAGCTCGCCTTCTAAAAAACTGCTTTAATACAACCTATTTTTTTAATAAATTTGAGCGCACTGGTGTGCCTCTCTGCAGGCGAGCTGCGGAGAATTCAGAGGAGAATCTAATGGAGAATACTCCAAGCCCTTGATAAATCTAGCCCTTAGTAAAATAACGTTGATGGTAGAAATATGGGAAAATGGGCAGTTGACCTTCAGACATATGTTTATTGTACCATTTTGCACTTTGTGCAGAAAATGAATAGGACTGAAATATCTAACCATAAAATTATTAAAGGGACATAAAACTTCCCCAAAAAATCTTTCATGACTCAGATTGTTTAAAATTTATATAAAAAAAAAATGGTTTATTTTCTTTGTATTGTTTGTTGAAAAGCATTTAGTAAGGTGTAGGGTAGGGGCGTGCACGTGACTGGAGCATTTATGGCAGCTGTTTTATAACTGTTAGAAATTTGCAAGAACAGTAGGTGGTAGCAGTGATTCCTGTTATTTACTGCTAGAGAAATGTGCACGCTACTTATCTAGAAATCTCTTCAACAAAGAATACCATAAGAACCAAATAAATTTGATATTAGAAGTAAATTGAAAACTTTTTAAAATTGTATGCTCAGTCTGAATCACGAAAGAAAAAAATAAAATGGTTTTCTGTTCCTTTAAGAAACTTTTCAGTTTACTTCTATGATCAAGTTTTGCAGAGTCTTTTATTTGCACACTTTCTGAGGCACCAGCTCTTACTGAGCATGTGCAGAAGTTCTCAGTGTATATGTCTGATTTGCTGAATACTGTCACATGATACAGGGGGTCTGCAAATGGGGAAAAATGTATTTGTCAGAAAAAAGTCTATTGCTTATTTGAAATTCAGAGTAGGTATTATTGCATTGTCTTTTTTATTATGCACTTGTTAGTTATGCAATTCTACTGTATTTAATGGTCCTTTAAAATGATATTCTCTATTTGGATCATAAAAGAAAATTGTGGGGTTTCATATACCCGTAACCCCTTATTGACCCTCTCTGTGGCCCTCTCTGCATCGACCAGCGATGGCCACCCACCGGCCTCCCTGCTATGGCTCCCACCCACCAACGATCGGCACCATCGCTGGCCGATGCATAGAGGCCAGCGATGGTGCCGATCGTTGGTGGGTGGGAGCCATAGCAGGGAGGCCGGTGGGCAGCCCATCGCTAGATCAGTTCCGGCCAGGGAGTTTCCAGTTCTGGCACGCGCGCTATTAAGTGCTGTGGTGGAAGAAGGGAGAAGGAGGGGGGAATAAGTGCTGGGGAAGAGATCTGGGGGGGGGGGGGGGTAGGGTATTGAGGGGGGGCAGCTACACTACAGAAAAATTGGGTTTTTATAAAATAAAGCAAATTTGTTAGCAAACTGGGTGCTGGCAGACAGCTTCCAGTACCCAAGATGGTGGTAAATAGGTAGAGGAGGAAGGGTTAGAGAGCTGTTGGGGGGGGGGATCAGGGAGGTTGGGGGCTAAGTGGGGATCCAACATTGCAGAATAATATATACAAGAGAATCAAAAAACTTTTTATTTTAGTACTGGCAGATTGTGAGGTGAGGGAGGGATGAGAGCTGTTTGAGAGGGATCAGGGAGTGGGATATGTCAGATGATCTCTACACTAAAGCTAAAATTAACCCTACAAGCTACCTAATTAACCCCTTTGTTGCTGAGCATAATACAAGTGTATTGCGTGGCGGCATTTAGCGGCCTTCTAATTAATAAAAGTGATGCCAAAGCCATAAACGTCTGCTATTTCTGAACAAAGGGGATCCCAGAGAAGCATTTACAACCATTTGTGCCATAATTGTACAAGCTGTTTGTAAATAATTTCAGTGAGAAACCTAAAGTTTGTGAAAAAGTTTATAAAAAAAGTGAACCATTTTTTTTATTTGATCCCATTTGGCGGTGAAATATACCAAAATGGGCCTAGGTTAATACTTTGGGTTGTCTACTGCACTACACTAGAGCTAAAATTAACCCTACAAGCGCCCTATAAGCTACCTTATTAACTCCTTCACTACTGGACATAATAAAGGTGTGGTGCGCAGCGGAATTTAGCGGCCTTCTAATTACCAAAAAGTAATGCCAAAGCCATAAATGTCTGCTATTTCTGAACAAAGTGGATCCCAGAGAAGCATTTACAACCATTTTCTGCCATGATTGCACAAGCTGTTTGTAAATAATTTCAGTGAGCACCCTAAAGTTTGTGAAAAAGTTACCGTTTTTTTTTATTTAATCGCATTTGGCAGTGAAATGGTGGCATGAAATATACCAAAATGGGCCTAGATCAATACTTCGGGTTGTCTACTAAAATAATATATATACAGTATATACATGTGAAGGGTTATTCAGGAATTCCTGACAGATATCAGTGTTACAATGTAACTATCGCTATTTTTTTTTTTTTTTTTTTTTTAAATGGTTTGGAAATCGCAAAGTGCTACTTGTACTTATTGCCCTATAACTTGCAAAAAAGCAAAGAACATTTAAACATTGGGTATTTCTAAACTCAGGACAAAATTTAGAAACTATTTACTATGAGTGTTTTTTGGTGGTTGTAGATGTGTAGTAGATTTTGGGAGTCAAAGTTAGAAAAAGTGTGTTTTTTTTTCCATTTTTTCATCATATTTTATAAAAAATGTTTTTATTGTAAATTTTATGATATGATGAAAATAATGGTATCTTTAGAAAGTCCATTTAAAGGGACATTGAACCCATTTTTTTCTTTCATGATTCAGATAGAGAATACCATTTTAAACAACTTTCTAATTTACCTCTATTATCTAATTTGCTTCATTCTCTTGATATTCTTTCCTGAAAAGCATATCTAGATAGGCTCAGTAGCTTTTGATTGGTAGCTGCACATAGATTCCTCATGTGATTGGCTCACCAATGTGCATTGCTATTTATTTAACAAATGATATCTAAATAATGCAGCAAATTAGATAATAGAAGTAAATTGGAATGTTGTTTAAAATTGTATTCTCTATCTGAATCATGAACTAAAAATTTGGGGTTTAGTGGCCCTTTAATGGCGAGAAAAATGGTATATAATATGTGTGGGTACAATAAATGATTAAGAGGAAAATTACAGGCTGCTAAACACAAACACCACAGAAATGTAAAAATAGCCCTGGTCCTTAAAGGGATAGGAAAGTCAAAATTAAACTTGGATGAGTCAGAGCATGTAATTTTAAGACACTTTTAAATGTGCTTCGTTCTCTTAGTATCCCTTGTTAAAAATGAATATGCACATATCATACACTAGTGGGAGCTGCTGCTAATTGGTGCCTGCACACATTTGTCTCTTGTGATTGGTTAACTAGATCTGTTCAGCTATCTGCCAGTAGTGTAATGCTGTTCCTTCAGCAAAGGCTAACAAGAGAATTAAGCAATTTTAATAATAGAAGTACATTGAAAAGTTGTTTGAAATTGTATGTTCTATCTGAATCATAAAAGAACATTTTGGGGTTTACTATCCCTTTAAGAAAATTTAAAAATGGTCTTGTCACTAAGGGGTTAAAAGGAGAGAAATGTCAAAACAGGATTGTGCAAAATTGAAATTGAATATGATTCCATTAGAAAAAATGCTCCTAGTAAAAGCTGTTACTGTTTTTTCAGCGGTATACACACATATGCTGTGAGGGCCTGTGCGCCAGTATTCATACACCACACCACCTCAGATGGTCAGCAGTAGCTTGTGTGACAATACATACCACCACTAGCTCTCTAAGCTTGAATTCTGGTGCATGGGCCCTCATAGCATATGCGCGTATGCCGCTGAAAAACAGTAGTAACATTTACTAGAAGTATTTTTTGCTAATGGAAGTTGCAAAAATGCTTCTATCTAAAAGTGAAATGCACCCATGCATAATTCAAATTTGACCTTTCTATCCCTTTAACTTTCTTTACTTCTCAACACAGCTGCAAAGTTTACAAAGTAACAAATTTAAACCAGTAAGGAAATATCTCAGTGTATATAAGACTTATGTAACTCTTTCTATGCTGCTCACACAGCACATGAGTATCATTTTGTTTTTTGTCTTAGTGATATGTATTCTGTGTTTTCCTTTTTATTGTTTATTGTGCTGGGGTTTTTTTTTTTTACTTCCTTCTGGGGAAGAAGTAGTTTTTTTGTTGTAATACTGTCTGTCCCCCATTTTATTTTATTTGTATTCTCCGCTTTTCAAGAGTACTGTGTGTTGGTGGTTTAGGGGGATACTTACCCCTGGTGTTTATTTTGCTCCATGTGCTTTGGTCACCACCATCTGGGCATTCTCCCTCTGGCTACCCTTTGCACATGCATGGGTTATGGCTGCAATTTTTGACGCTGACGTGCATATGCATTGGCTAGCCTAGAACTCTGGGTCAGATATGCAAATTATATATTATAAACATTATTTCATAAAAGTAAGAACCATAAATATTATTGTATTTTCAATAAGCACATTTAGGCAAGTATACCCGCTTGTTACCAATGCACCAGAGAACACTGGGATATATATATATATATATATATATATATATATATATATATATATATATATAATGTATCTAATATATTTAATTTGCATATCTTACCTATAGTTCTCTGGTGCATTGGTAACGATCTATACAGACCACTTCTGTGGGAACGCACAAAGGAATACTTGCCTAGATGTACTAATTTGTTTATAAACACACACATACATATATATATATATATATATATATATATTTATTTATTTATGTTCTCTATATTACACTAATATAAGAGTCTCATATTCCTGAAAATCTATTATCAGCCATTCAGAAAAGGATTGATAATGCTATGGATGCTATGCTAAATCCATTGATAAGGCAGTCTCTTTTGTTGCTTCTGAAGCTGCCAAATAAGTTAGATCTTTGCTTTGTTAATTTCATTCTAAACTGATTTTTAAGATTCCTCATCCACTGGTGAGGTCCAGTCCACTTACCCTACCAAATCAATGTGCTTGGGGGCTCACTCCGGCTAAAATAGGAGACTCTTAAAAAAGGCACAAACTTACTCTCCCTAAAGTTGCTAATAGTTATACTAATCGTGTAATAAACCACTGGGTCTTCCTCACAACATATGACCTTGCTCTGTGTCTGATGTGAACTACACACTACTATGAAGATCAGATGTTGCTTCTGATGAGTCCACTCTCTTTTCCCTGTGTCCGATGACCTTGATGTTTTATGTGACATTACTTAATCTGTATGATATCAGGCATCCTCGATTTTCTGATCATAATACATTTGTACAAAAATGGATGCGTATGGCTCTTGAATCCTCCACTCCCTACCAGGAAAATAATTCTGGACCCCTCTTTTTGATGAAATAATGGTACAATTTCTTTCTCTAAGAGCAGAAGAGAATGAAGCAAAGTTGACAAAATAAGTAAATTGGAAAGTTGTTTAATAATGTAATCTATCTGAATCATGAAAGAAAGATTTTGGTTTTCATGTCACTTTAATCATAATTCGTCCCAGCTCGCCTTTCAAATAGCGCAAATTAATACGTGCAGTTTTTTTATAAATTTAGATAAATTTGTGTGCACCGGTGCGCCTCTCCAAGGGCGAGCTGCAGAGAACTCGGAGGAGAATATAAAGGAGAATTCTCTTAGCCCTTGATAAATCTAGTTCTAAATGGCAGGAAACCTTGTAAGGGTTTAGAGCAGTGATGTGCAGTCACTAGAGGCAGGTGAGGCAGTGCTTCACCTCTCATATGGGCAAAAATATATATTTTTTTATGGGCTTTAAAAAAATAAAATAAAAAAATTGCAATTTTTTTCCCCCAGCATTTTTTTTCTTCACAGATACATGTTTTGCAATGGAGAGGCACAAGCAGGTCTGCCCACCATTACACAACATGCTGCGCCATCTACTGGATGACAGTGGTTAAGATCATTGGATGGCCCATTAACTGCTTATTTGAGGCAGTCCTATTTGGGCTGACCCAATCCAGTGAGAGGTATTAGTAAGTGGAACTTAGGGTTGGGGCTGGATGTTAAATCATATAAAACAAAACAAAAACGGAAAAAAACTACTTTCATTTATTTTGTTGCTGTGCTGTGCTGTGAAGCTGCCAGCTTTTGCTAAAGTGAAAAAGAGAGTTCTGTACTTCCCCTCTAAGTGCAGTGGAATGTTCCACTGTCATTTCCTTAATACAGACAGAGGCAGAGCAGGAAGAGATTCAGTCAATAAGCAGTGTTTAAGACACATCTTTGAAGTAAGTTCTACAACATTAGATTTCACTGAAAGGGATTCTGTTAGTGAAAATTATAATTTAATGAATGTGGTTTAGTGTTTTTTTACTCTTTTACAGCAGGGTCGTTTTTGTATTTTGTTTCCTCAACCTTTACACCCACTAACTTAACAGCTTGCCTTCACTTTCTGAACTCTCTGTAGCTCTGCTGTTTTATTACTTAAAATGCAGTGGTCTCTCTCCCTCCCCCCTTGTGTGTGTGTGTCTCTCTCGCTCTCTCTCTCTCTCTATCTATCTATCTATCTATCTATCTATCTATCTATCTATCTATCTATCTATCTATCTATCTATCTATCTATCTATCTATATCTATCCATCTCTCTCCTTATGTGTTGTTCTCCCCATGGTCTCTCTCTCTTCCTCCCCCTCTGATTCTCTCATCCCTTATGTGTCTCTCTAACCCTCTGTGTTTGATTGTGTCTCTCTCTCTTTCTCTAACCCTCTGTGTGTGATTGTGTGTGTCTCTCTCTTTCTCTCTCTCTCTCTAACCCTCTGTGTGTGTCTCTCTCTCTTTTTCTCTCTCTCTCTCTAACCCTCTGTGTGTGTCTCTCTCTCTCTCTCTCTCTCTCTCTCTCTCTCTCTAACCCTCTGTGTGTGTCTCTCTCTCTCTCTAACCCTCTGTATGTGTCTCTCTCTTTTTCTCTCTCTCTCTCTCTAACCCTCTGTGTCTCTTTCTCTCTCTCTCTCTCTCTCTCTCTCTCTCTCTAACCCTCTGTATGTCTCTCTTTCTCTCTCTCTCTCTCTCTCTCTCTCTCTCTCTCTCTCTCTCTCTCTCTCTCTCTCTTTCTCTTTCGCTCTCTCTAACCCTCTACGTGTGTGTCTCTCTCTCTCTCTAACCCTCTGTGTGTGTCTTTCTCTTTCTCTCTCTTTCTCTCTCTAACCCTCTGTGTATGTGTTTCTGTCTACCTTTTATTTATTTAATTAATGAATTGGTAGTGCCATCTGATGGTGTGGCTTTAATTAAAGGGGTGGGGTCAAGCGCCCCACCATCTTTAAATTTCACCAGCCACCACTGGATCAAGACATTTTTATATTTACTGAATAATGAAAGAATCTATAAGCATAATTTGCAGCATTAAAGTAAAAAGTATGTTTTAAACATATATTTTAATGGGCATGGATTTCTAGATCTCATAATCAGAGCAAGCATTTTTTTATCTGGCAAGTGTTTCTGTTACAATCCTTTAGACTAAAATCAGATGTTTACTAAGTTGACCAGTTTTCCAAGACACCATTTAAAGGGACATGAAACCCATATGTTTTCTTTCATGATTTAGAAAGAACATGCAATTTAAATAACTTTCCAATTTACATCTAAGATCTAATTGTCTTCATTCTTTTGATATCCTTTGTTGAAAATCATATCTAAATATGCTCAGTAGCTGCTGATTGGTGGCTGCACATAGATACATCATGTGATTGGCTCACCCATGTGCATTGCTATTTCTTCAACAAAGGATATCTAAAGAATGAAGGCGTATCCAAGCCACTGCCTCACCAGCCTCTGACGTCACTGCACGTCACTGGTTTAGAGAGATCTCTGAGATCCATCCTAGATAAGTTGCTGGACGTGACCTTTACGTGAGTAAAAATTTGTATTATTTGACAACACCCTTAAAGGGACATACAACCCAAATTTTTTATTTCGTGATTCAGATACAGAATAAAATGTTAACTAACTTTCTAATTTACTTCTCTTTCTAATTTACTTATATTATCTGTGTTTCATTCTCTTGGTATCATTTGTTGAAGGAGCAGCAATGCACTAATGGTTTCTAACTGAACTCATGGGTGAGCCGATCACAATCAATATACAGTATATATTTGCAGCCACCAATCAACAGCTAGAACCTTGGTTCTCTGCTGCTCCTGGGCTTGCCTAGATAAACCTTTCAGCAAAGGATAACAAGATAAGAAAGCAAATGAAATAATAGAAGTAAATGGTAAAGTTGTTTAAAATTGTATTATCTATCTGAATCATGAAAGAAATTTTTTGGGTTTCATGTTCCTTTAAGGCATTGGACGCTGCAGCTGTTTACAACCAGATATTCCCCAAATAGATAAAACGTATGGGACAATTTCTGCGAAATGACGCAGGGCAGCCTTCATGAATTTAGAACCTGAACATGGAAGCATGAAAAAGCAGAGCCAATTTTAGGAACAGATCTAAGTTTTGTCCTCCTAGAGTCAGATGACAGTTTAGTGGGCTGGGGTTTAGTTTGTGGTCAGGAGGCCACAGGTGGATTTTGGTACACAGTGGAGTCTACCTAACTAGATATCTCTTCAACAAAGAATAACATGAGAATGAAGCAAATTTGATAGTAGTAGCATTTGAGAAGAGAAATATTATTTTATCAGCACCTACACCATTGACAATTATTTACAACACAGAGGATTCACCTTATTTCCTTTACTTAGGACGATTTTTTCATTAAGGGCTATTTTTGACACAGGAATTTATCGCTTTTGACACCATTTTAAGTTTTTTTTTTTAGGTGTACACCTCAATTAGTTTTTTCGCATCAATATATATATTTCTTCTGTTATGTGTGATCAGTCCACGGGTCATCATTACTTCTGGGATATTATCTGCTCCCCTACAGGAAGTGCAAGAGGATTCACCCAGCAGAGTTGCTATATAGCTCCTCCCCTCTACGTCACCTCCAGTCATTCTCTTGCACCCAAAGACTAGATAGGAGGTGTGAGAGGACTATGGTGATTATACTTAGTTTTTAGAACTTCAATCAAAAGTTTGTTATTTTACAATAGCACCGGAGCGTGTTATTACCTCTCTGGCAGAGTTTGAAGAAGAATCTACCAGAGTTTTTCTTATGATTTTAACCGGAGTAGTTAAGATCATATTGCTGTTTCTCGGCCATCTGAGGGAGGTAAAAACTTCAGATCAGGGGACAGCGGGCAGTTGAATCTGCATTGAGGTATGTAGCAGTTTTTATTTTCTGAATGGAATTGATGAAAAAATCCTGCCATACCGTTATAATGAACATGTATGTATACTCTACACTTTAGTATTCTGGGGATGGTATTTCACCGGAATTACTCTGTAAAAGTACATTAAACCTTTTATTAGGTATTTTTCATGTTAAACGTTTTTGCTGGAATGTAGAATCGTTTGCATTAATGAGGTACTGAGTGAATAAGTATTTGGGCATTATTTTTCCACTTGGCAGTTTGCTTGTGTTAAATATGACAGTTTCGTTTCTCTCTCACTGCTGTGTGTGAGAGGGAGGGGCCGTTTTTGGCGCTCTTTGCTACGCATCAAAAATTTCCAGTCAGTTTTTCTGCATGATCCGGTTCATCTCTAACAGAACTCAGGGGTCTTCAAACTTCTTTGAAGGGAGGTAGATTCTCTCAGCAGAGCTGTGAGACTTATATAGTGACTGTGACTTAAAACGTTGCTCTGTAATTTTTATGTTTAAAATTTAATTAGTGTTATTTTACTAATGGGAACAAACCTTTGCTAAAAAGTTGTGTTGTTTGTTAAGAGTGATGCTATAACTGTTTTTCAGTTCATTATTTCAACTGTCATTTAATCGTTTAGTGCTTCTTGAGGCACAGTACGTTTTTATTAAATAAAATTGTAACCGAGTTGCATGTTTATTGCTAGTGTGTTAAACATGTCTGATTCAGAGGAAGATACCTGTGTCATTTGTTCCAATGCCAAGGTGGAGCCCAATAGAAATTTATGTACTAACTGTATTGATGCTACCTTAAATAAAAGCCAATCTGTACAAATTGAACAAATTTCACCAAACAGCGAGGGGAGAGTTATGCCGACTAACTCGCCTCACGTGTCAGTACCTGCATCTCCCGCCCGGGAGGTGCGTGATATTATGGCGCCTAGTACATCTGGGCAGCCATTACAGATAACATTACAAGATATGGCTACTGTTATGACTGAAGTTTTGGCTAAATTACCAGAACTAAGAGGCAAGCGTGATCACTCTGGGGTGAGAACAGAGTGCGCTGATAATTCTAGGGCCATGTCTGATACTGCGTCACAGCTTGCAGAGCATGAGGACGGAGAGCTTCATTCTGTAGGTGACGGTTCTGATCCAAACAGATTGGATTCAGATATTTCAAATTTTAAATTTAAATTGGAAAACCTCCGTGTATTACTAGGGGAGGTCTTAGCAGCTCTCAACGATTGTAACGCTGTTGCAATACCAGAGAAAATGTGTAGGTTGGATAAATACTTTGCGGTACCGGCGAGTACTGACGTTTTTCCTATACCTAAGAGATTAACTGAAATTGTTACTAAGGAGTGGGATAGACCCGGTGTGCCGTTCTCTCCCCCTCCAATATTTAGAAAGATGTTTCCAATAGACGCCACCACACGGGACTTATGGCAAACGGTCCCTAAGGTGGAGGGAGCAGTTTCTACTTTAGCTAAGCGTACCACTATCCCGGTGGAGGATAGCTGTGCTTTTTCAGATCCTATGGATAAAAAATTAGAGGGTTACCTTAAGAAAATGTTTGTTCAACAAGGTTTTATATTACAACCCCTTGCATGCATCGCGCCGATCACGGCTGCGGCAGCATTTTGGATTGAGTCTCTGGAAGAGAACCTTAGTTCAGCTACGCTGGACGACATTACGGACAGGCTTAGAGTCCTTAAACTAGCTAATTCATTCATTTCGGAGGCCGTAGTACATTTAACAAAACTTACGGCTAAGAATTCAGGATTCGCCATTCAGGCACGCAGGGCGCTGTGGCTAAAATCCTGGTCGGCTGATGTAACTTCTAAGTCCAAATTACTTAATATACCTTTCAAGGGGCAAACTTTATTTGGGCCCGGTTTGAAAGAAATTATTGCTGACATTACAGGAGGTAAGGGCCACGCTCTACCTCAAGACAAAGCCAAAGCTAAGGCTAGACAGTCTAATTTTCGTCCCTTTCGGAATTTCAAAGCAGGAGCAGCGCCAACTTCCACTGCACCAAAACAGGGAGGAGCTGTTGCTCGTTTCAGACAAGGCTGGAAGCCTAACCAGTCCTGGAACAAGGGCAAGCAGGCCAGTAAACCTGCTGCTGCCCCAAAGACAGCATGAACCGAGGGCCCCCGATCCGGGACCGGATCTAGTGGGGGGCAGACTCTCTCTCTTCGCCCAGGCTTGGGCAAGAGATGTCCAGGATCCCTGGGCGCTAGAGATCATATCTCAGGGATACCTTCTAGACTTCAAGTTCTCTCCCCCAAAAGGGAGATTTCATTTGTCAAGGTTGTCAACAAACCAAATAAAGAAGGACGCGTTTCTACGCTGTGTACAAGATCTATTATTAATGGGAGTGATCCATCCGGTTCCGCGGTCGGAACAAGGACAAGGGTTTTACTCAAACCTGTTTGTGGTTCCCAAAAAAGAGGGAACTTTCAGGCCAATCTTGGATTTAAAGATCCTAAACAAATTCCTAAGAGTTCCATCGTTCAAAATGGAAACTATTCGGACAATCTTACCCATGATCCAAGAGGGTCAGTACATGACCACAGTGGATTTAAAGGATGCTTACCTTCACATACCGATTCACAAGGATCATTACCGGTATCTAAGGTTTGCCTTCTTAAACAGGCATTACCAGTTTGTAGCCCTTCCATTCGGATTGGCTACGGCTCCAAGAATCTTTACAAAGGTTCTGGGTGCCCTTCTGGCGGTACTAAGACCGCGAGGAATTTCGGTAGCTCCGTACCTAGACGACATTCTGATACAAGCTTCAAGCTTTCAAACTGCCAAGTCTCATACAGAGTTAGTTCTGGCATTTCTAAGGTCGCATGGATGGAAAGTGAACGAAAAGAAGAGTTCTCTCTTTCCTCTCACAAGAGTTCCATTCTTGGGAACTCTTATAGATTCTGTAGAAATGAAGATTTATCTGACAGAAGACAGATTAACAAAGCTTCTAAATGCATGCCGTGTCCTTCATTCCATTCAACTCCCGTCAGTAGCTCAATGCATGGAGGTGATCGGCTTAATGGTAGCAGCAATGGACATAGTTCCCTTTGCACGCCTACATCTCAGACCGCTGCAATTGTGCATGCTGAGTCAGTGGAATGGGGATTACTCAGATTTGTCCCCCACTCTGAATCTGGATCAAGAGACCAGAAACTCTCTTCTATGGTGGCTTTCTCGGCCACATCTGTCCAGGGGGATGCCGTTCAGCAGGCCGGACTGGACAATTGTAACAACAGACGCCAGCCTTCTAGGTTGGGGCGCTGTCTGGAATTCTCTGAAGGCTCAGGGACAATGGAGTCAGGAGGAAAGTCTCCTGCCAATAAACATTCTGGAATTGAGAGCAGTTCTCAATGCCCTTCTAGCTTGGCCCCAGTTAAAGACTCGGGGGTTCATCAGGTTTCAGTCGGACAACATCACGACTGTAGCTTACATCAACCATCAAGGAGGGACAAGAAGCTCCCTAGCAATGATAGAAGTATCAAAGATAATTCGCTGGGCAGAGTCTCACTCTTGCCACCTGTCAGCAATCCACATCCCGGGAGTGGAGAACTGGGAGGCGGATTTCTTGAGTCGCCAGACTCTACATCCGGGGGAGTGGGAACTTCATCCGGAGGTCTTTGCCCAAATACTTCAACGTTGGGGCAAACCAGAGATAGATCTCATGGCGTCTCGCCAGAACGCCAAACTTCCTCGCTACGGATCCAGATCCAGGGATCCGGGAGCGGTTCTGATAGATGCTTTGACAGCACCTTGGAACTTCAGGATGGCTTATGTGTTTCCACCCTTCCCACTGCTTCCTCGATTGATTGCCAAAATCAAACAGGAGAGAGCATCAGTGATTCTAATAGCGCCTGCATGGCCGCGCAGGACTTGGTATGCAGATCTAGTGGACATGTCATCCTGTCCGCCTTGGTCTCTACCTCTAAGACAGGACCTTCTGATTCAGGGTCCATTCAAACATCAAAGTCTAACTTCTCTGAAGCTGACTGCTTGGAAATTGAACGCTTGATTTTATCAAAACGTGGTTTTTCTGAGTCGGTTATTGATACCCTGATACAGGCTAGGAAGCCTGTTACCAGAAAGATTTACCATAAAATATGGCGTAAATACCTATACTGGTGTGAATCCAAAGATTACTCCTGGAGTAAGGTTAGGATTCCTAGGATATTGTCTTTTCTACAAGAAGGTTTAGAAAAGGGTTTATCGGCTAGCTCATTAAAGGGACAGATCTCAGCTCTGTCCATCTTGTTACACAGGCGTCTGTCAGAAAATTCAGACATCCAGGCCTTTTGTCAGGCTTTAACTAGGATCAAGCCTGTGTTTAAAACTGTTGCTCCGCCATGGAGTTTAAACTTAGTTCTTAACGTTTTTCAGGGTGTTCCGTTTGAACCCCTTCATTCCATTGATATAAAATTGTTATCTTGGAAAGTTCTATTTTTAATGGCTATTTCCTCGGCTCGAAGAGTCTCTGAGTTATCAGCCCTACATTGTGATTCTCCTTATCTGATCTTTCACTCAGACAAGGTAGTTCTGCGTACTAAACCTGGGTTCTTACCTAAGGTAGTCACTAACAGGAATATCAATCAAGAGATTGTTGTTCCATCCTTGTGTCCAAATCCTTCTTCAAAGAAGGAACGTCTTCTACACAATCTGGATGTAGTTCGTGCCCTCAAGTTCTACTTGCAGGCAACTAAAGATTTTCGCCAAACTTCTTCCCTGTTTGTCGTTTATTCTGGACAGAGGAGAGGTCAAAAAGCTTCTGCTACCTCTCTCTCTTTTTGGCTTCGTAGCATAATACGTTTAGCCTATGAGACTGCTGGACAGCAGCCTCCTGAAAGAATTACAGCTCATTCCACTAGAGCTGTGGCTTCCACTTGGGCCTTTAAGAATGAGGCCTCTGTTGAACAGATTTGCAAGGCTGCAACTTGGTCTTCGCTTCATACTTTTTCCAAATTTTACAAATTTGACACTTTTGCTTCTTCGGAGGCTATTTTTGGGAGAAAGGTTCTTCAGGCAGTGGTTCCTTCTGTATAATGAGCCTGCCTATCCCTCCCGTCATCCGTGTACTTTTGCTTTGGTATTGGTATCCCAGAAGTAATGATGACCCGTGGACTGATCACACATAACAGAAGAAAACATAATTTATGCTTACCTGATAAATTCCTTTCTTCTGTTGTGTGATCAGTCCACGGCCCGCCCTGTTTTTTAAGGCAGGTACATATTTTTTAAATTATAATTCAGTCACCACTACACCCTTGGTTTCTCCTTTCTCGTTGGTCTTTGGTCGAATGACTGGAGGTGACGTAGAGGGGAGGAGCTATATAGCAACTCTGCTGGGTGAATCCTCTTGCACTTCCTGTAGGGGAGCAGATAATATCCCAGAAGTAATGATGACCCGTGGACTGATCACACAACAGAAGAAAGGAATTTATCAGGTAAGCATAAATTATGTTTTTCCAAGTAACACACACACATATATATATATATATATATATATATATATATATTTTTTTTTTTTTTCAACACCACAATTTTGTATTTTTATTTTGTATTTTTATTTTTATTTTTGGATGAATTTTGGACATATTTTCTTTTGGATATTTTTTGGATGATTATTGGATGATTTTTTTATGTTCTTTTTCACAGTCACAGTTTCACTTGTAATATTAGACTTTTAAGATAACATTGGAGCATTTGGATAACCACCCCCTTTTTTCAGGACATTTGTATCTTTTGGATGAAATAGGCCTTTCTGGACAATTGCTTTAATGCTTTTGCATTTGAACTCTTACCTTATATTTCAACCTGGACATATAATAGGATCTATAAGACTGGGTATCTACTCAAATATAAACATAGATTGTTGTGCAACTCTGCATATAGGGTGTACTTGAATGTATTGTTTTTATATTGTTTTTTATATTGTATTTTTATATTGTATTTTGAATTAAATATAGTTATTACCATATATTATCTTTTAAAATCCACATTTTATTACACATTTTTATTATACATTTTATATACGCATTTATATATAGACATTTTAAAGTTTTAGACTTTGAGATTATATCTTTTACTATATTGGTCGTGGACACCATCTTAAGCCACACAATCCCCTACTGGGGCAGTGTAGCGCTGTACCTTGGCATTCTATTTCATGTCACTTTAATCATAATTCGTCCCAGCTCGCCTTTCAAATAGCGCAAATTAATACGTGCAGTTTTTTATAAATTTAGATAAATTTGTGTGCACCGGTGCGCCTCTCCAAGGGCGAGCTGCAGAGAACTCGGAGGAGAATATAAAGGAGAATTATCTTAGCCCTTGATAAATCTAGTTCTAAATGGCAGGAAACCTCATAAGGGTTTAGAGAGATCTCTGAGATCCATCCTAGATAAGTTGCTGGACGTGACCTTTATGTGAGTAAAAATTTGTATTATTTGACAACACCCTTAAAGGGACATAAAACCCAATTTTTTTCTTTCATGATTAAGACAGAGAATAAAATGTTAACCATCTTTCTAATTTACTTCTCTTTCTAATTTACTTCTATTATCTGTGTTTTATTCTCTTGGTATCATTTGTTGAAGGAGCAGCAATGCACTAATGGTTTCTAACTGAACTCATGGGTGAGCCGATCACAATCATACAGTATATATTTGAAGCCACCAATCAACAGCTACAACCTTGGTTCTCTGCTGCTCCTGGGCTTGCCTAGATAAACCTTTCAGCAAAGGATAACAAGAGAAGAAAGCAAATGAAATAATAAAAGTAAATGGTAAAGTTGTTTAAAATTGTATTATCTATCTGAATCATGAAAGAAAAAAATTGGGGATTTATGTTCCTTTAAGGCATTGGACACTGCAGCTGTTTACAACCAGATATTCCCCAAATACAGGGAGTGCAGAATTATTAGGCAAGTTGTATTTTTGAGGATTAATTTTATTATTGAACAACAACCATGTTCTCAATGAACCCAAAAAACTCATTAATATCAAAGCTGAATATTTTTGGAAGTAGTTTTTAGTTTGTTTTTAGTTTTAGCTATTTTAGGGGATATCTGTGTGTGCAGGTGACTATTACTGTGCATAATTATTAGGCAACTTAACAAAAAACAAATATATGCCCATTTCAATTATTTATTTTTACCAGTGAAACCAATATAACATCTCAACATTCACAAATATACATTTCTGACATTCAAAAACAAAACAAAAACAAATCAGTGACCAATATAGCCACCTTTCTTTGCAAGGACACTCAAAAGCCTGCCATCCATGGATTCTGTCAGTGTTTTGATCTGTTCACCATCAACATTGCGTGCAGCAGCAACCACAGCCTCCCAGACACTGTTCAGAGAGGTGTACTGTTTTCCCTCCTTGTAAATCTCACATTTGATGATGGACCACAGGTTCTGAATGGGGTTCAGATCAGGTGAACAAGGAGGCCATGTCATTAGATTTTCTTCTTTTATACCCTTTCTTGCCAGCCACGCTGTGGAGTACTTGGACGCGTGTGATGGAGCATTGTCCTGCATGAAAATCATGTTTTTCTTGAAGGATGCAGACTTCTTCCTGTACCACTGCTTGAAGAAGGTGTCTTCCAGAAACTGGCAGTAGGACTGGGAGTTGAGCTTGACTCCATCCTCAACCCGAAAAGGCCCCACAAGCTCATCTTTGATGATACCAGCCCAAACCAGTACTCCACCTCCACCTTGCTGGCGTCTGAGTCGGACTGGAGCTCTCTGCCCTTTACCAATCCAGCCACGGGCCCATCCATCTGGCCCATCAAGACTCACTCTCATTTCATCAGTCCATAAAACCTTAGAAAAATCAGTCTTGAGATATTTCTTGGCCCAGTCTTGACGTTTCAGCTTGTGTGTCTTGTTCAGTGGTGGTCGTCTTTCAGCCTTTCTTACCTTGGCCATGTCTCTGAGTATTGCACACCTTGTGCTTTTGGGCACTCCAGTGATGTTGCAGCTCTGAAATATGGCCAAACTGGTGGCAAGTGGCATCTTGGCAGCTGCACGCTTGCCTTTTCTCAGTTCATGGGCAGTTATTTTGCGCCTTGGTTTTTCCACACGCTTCTTGCGACCCTGTTGACTATTTTGAATGAAACGCTTGATTGTTCGATGATCACGCTTCAGAAGCTTTGCAATTTTAAGAGTGCTGCATCCCTCTGCAAGATATCTCACTATTTTTGACTTTTCTGAGCCTGTCAAGTCCTTCTTTTGACCCATTTTGCCAAAGGAAAGGAAGTTGCCTAATAATTATGCACACCTGATATAGGGTGTTGATGTCATTAGACCACACCCCTTCTCATTACAGAGATGCACATCACCTAATATGCTTAATTGGTATTAGGCTTTCGAGCCTATACAGCTTGGAGTAAGACAACATGCATAAAGAGGATGATGTGGTCAAAATACTCATTTGCCTAATAATTCTGCGCTCCCTGTAGATAAACGTATGTGACAATTTCTGCGAAATGACGCAGGGCAGCCTTCATGAATTTAGATCCTGAACATGGAAGCATGAAAAAGCAGAGCCAATTTTAGGAACAGAACAAAGTTTTGTCCTCCTAGAGTCCGATGACAGTTTAGTGGGCTGGGGTTTAGTTTGTGGTCAGGAGGCCACAGGTGGATTTTTGTCCACAGTGGAGTCTACCTAACTAGATATCTCTTCAACAATGAATAACATGAGAATGAAGCAAATTTGATAGTAGAAGTAAATTGGAAAGTTTTTAAAAATTGTAGTATCTATTTGAATCATGAAAAAAAAATGTGGGTTTCATGTCACTTTAAAAAAAGTTATATAAGGATTCATTCTGTGCTGAAGCACCATACTAATTAGAAGCTTTGCCTGTGTGCTTACTTAACGTCAGAGGGTGTTAATACCAAACTCACAGGCTTTTGTGATGACGCTTCCTCATATGAGGCTTCAACTGAGCAAGTCTTTATTCAGAAAAGTAATTACTGCATTCAGTGCAGATAGACTCAGAAATAATAGATGTGATGCCATTCTGAGCTCTCATAATGTTTTGGATAATGTGAATTATAAGGAACAGGTCTTCCACTGCTACCATTTTGTTCTTACTGTACCCTTGGCAGGTAAATATTTATACAACTTCAAGGAGTGGAATCTTAAAGGGACAGTAAACAGCACTTTCAAGTCGATTTTGTATCAAACAACATAACCAGTTAAACAATCTACACATACCCCCAATAGTGAATGCCATCATCAGCCTTAATAATCGTTACCGTTACTATCTCTGTCTTTCATTCAAAAATGGCCCCTAAACTCCTCCTCCCTTTACCTTCTTCACCCCTGTCTATATTTCATGTTCAAAACCTCTGCTCGCTCACGATCCGGAGCAATATGTCATCACGCAGTGAAGATGACAACTCGACGTAACTGCCAATGATATGCGCAACTTCCCCCCCCCCCCCCCATTCTCTTCGGAACCGGATGTGCACGGAACTCTGGTAACTGACGTTCACAAATAAATTGTGAATAGATGGTTCTGGATTATTAGTTCCCCCTGGAGGTTGTGCATGCGCAAATTCGGCAGTCGACGTGTGCTGAGAAACAATGACGCAAGCGCAACAGTACGTGAACTGCAGAAGTAAATGATTTGCAAGTCGCATCTAAGAGTGGCATTGATAGCAACGGTAAGCTAGATTCAGACATAGGGGCTGAGTTTGGGAGCCATAACTAACGGTCTGGATTGAACATTGAAAATGTAGCTGGGACACAATACTATTAGAGGATGCAAAGTGAAAATAAAAAGACTTCTCAGCAGGAAATAAAAGTAAGTTTATATGGGGTGTTTACTGTCCCTTTAAAGAGATATGCAATCCAAAATGTTCATGTCATGATCCAGACAGAGCATATCATTTTAAACAAATTTCAAATTTACTTCTGTTATCAAATTTGCTTCCTTCTTTTGTTATCCTTTGTTGGAAGTAGCAGCAATTAACTACTGGGAGCTAGCTGAGCACATAAGGTGAACCAATGAAAAGAGGCATATATTGCAGCCTCTGCTGAGGCCAAATAGGGACATATAGAAAAGATCTACTATAGTGATCAAACAATGCCTGCATAGAAAGTAGTAGGGTTAGGCTTCTGATATCTGGAGCATGCACTTCCAGTTTTTATGGTATTTGGAAAAAACACAATTTGTCCGAGTTAAAATACAGGAAAAGAGAATTACAAATGTTTTATGTTTTTAGGCTTCTTTACTCTTAGGTGTTGTCATGCCATGTGCTACTGTGTTTAAAGTTATATAAAACCCAACATATTCATGATTCAGATACAGCATGTGATTTTAAACAACTTTCTAATTTACTTCTGTTGTCAATTTTTCTTTGTTCTCTTGGTATATTTTGTTGAAAAAGCATGGACGTATACTTAGGAGCCGGCCCATTTTTGGAAAAGTATATGACAGCAGTTTTGCAAGAATGTTATCCTTTTGCAAGAACACTAGATGGCAGCACTATTTCCTGCCATGTAGTGCTCCAGATGCCTACCCAGGTATCTCTATAACACAGAATATCATGGGAATCAAGCAAATTTGATAATAGAAGTAAATTGGAAACGTATTATGCTCTGTCTGAATCACAAAAGAAAATGTTTAGGAGGGTTCATATCCCTTTAATTTGAATAGCTCTGTGAAATATATTTTCGCTTTTTGTTTCTGTAGGATTAAGGAATTTAACATGACTTTCCAGTGGACGGCAGTTGCCTCTTTCCTGTACTGTGAAATAGCTGTCATTTTAATTCTATGCATACCATTTATTTCTGCAACGCGGTAAGTGTGTGACATTTGCTGTTGTTTTTATGAAACTACAATACTGATTTAGGTAGCCTATCCTTATGATTTACTGATGTTATTGAATTGAATACATTAATACCTAATAGTCTATGCCAGGGGTCTGCAAACATTTTCTGTAAAAGGCCAAATATTAAACTTTTTAGGCTTTGCAAGCAAGAAACAAAATCAAGAATGTTATGCAGGTACTTCCATAATGAGAGAAAACAAATTTCTATTGATGAAATTAAAAACATGACAAAATAATGAGAATTTAGAAACTTTGTTTGGTTGATGCAGAATTTTTTATTTTTGTGAAGAAATTCTACTGTGATGTGATTCTGTTTTAAATGCCCTAAATGTTCTGACCGTTCCCCTCCTTTGAGTTTAGAATATTATAGCGATATACAGGTAGCCCTCATTTTACAACGGTTCAATTTACACCGTTTCAGAATAACAACCTTTTTTTCCAGTCATGTGTTTGCTATTGAAAAGCATAGAGAAGCAGTGCATTTATTAAAATAGCCAGTAGGTGGAGCTGTCCGCTTGTGTTGCAGCAAAGCCAAGCAAGCTGAAATTAATCAGTTTAACCAGACCTGAGCTATCGAGCAGGTTTCAAAGGAACAAGTTCTTCCTGTCTATAAATCAGTCCAGATTGTAATGCATAGAAAGAACTGTTTGCAGAAAAATGCAAGTGAAGTCTGTGTTGTGTGATTATTTTATTAGGTTTATAATGCTGTTTAGCAAATGTTTTTGTTCATTTAACTTAGTTTAATTATATTTTCTGTGTTGTGTGATTATCTTATTAGGTTTATAATGCTGTTTAGCATTTATAGTCTTCATTTCAAAGCTTTAAAAATAATGTATTAGGTGTTACTTATGACAATTTTGAGAGGGGCCTGGAACCTATCTCCCTCACTTCCCATTGACTTACATTATAAACTGGGTTTCAGTTTACAACGGTTTTGATTTGCAACCATTCCTTCTAGAACCTAACCCCGGCGTAAACTGAGGGCTACCTGTATATGGTAGTGCACTTAGCAGCAATCCAAAACTATAACAGTGCTACATTTGGCCTTTGTCAGAAATACTTAAAGGGACAGTCAACACCAGAATTTTTGTTGTTTAAAAAGATAGATAATCCCTTTATTACCCATTCCCCAGTTTTTTGCAAAACCAACACTGTTATATTAATATACTTTTTACTTCTGTGATTAAAGGGACATTATACAATCATTTTTTCTTTGCATAAATGTTTTGTAGATAATCTATTTATATAGCCCATAAAGTTTTTTTTTTAAATTAATGTATAGTTTTGCTTATTTTTAAATAACATTGCTCTGATTTTCAGACTCCTAACCAAGCCCCAAAGTTTTATGTGAATACGCTCGACTACCTACTCCAGCTTGCTCCTGTTTGTGTAAAGTGTCTTTTCATATGCAAAAGAAGGGGGAGGGGGGAGTGTCTTATTTGCCACTTGCAGTGGGCTTTCCAGCTACCTTTTCAACAGAGCTAAACTTACAGCTTCTAAGTAAGTTTTTAAACAGTTTTATACTGGATTTTTATATCAGTATCTGTGCATATTATTCTTTATAGTAGTGTCTATTACATGCAGTTATATGAAAATGAGTGTATACTGTCCCTTTAACTTGTATCTAAGCATCTTCTGACCGCCCCTAATCACATGACTTTTAGTTATTTTGCATATAGTTGCATTTTAGCCAATTAGTGCAGTGTCTGCCACTAGCCACGGGCGTGATCACAATGCTATCTATATGGCCTACATGAGCTTGCTCTCCCCTGCTGTGAAAAGTAAATAAAATAGAGGCGGCTTTTAAGGGCTTAGAAATTATCATATGTGCCTTCCTAGGTTTGCTTTCAACTAGAATACAAAGAGAACAAAGCAAAATTTTTGATAAAAGTAAATTGGAAAGTTGTTTAAAATTACATGCCCTATTTGAAAAATGAAAGTTTTTTTTGGACTTGACTGTCCCTTTAACCCTGCCTTTGTAGTGTGTCTATAGACAATCACAATGCATCAATTACAATGACTATGTTTTAATAAAAACTTATAATATGAAACACTGTCTTAGCTTGTGGGCCCTGCAAAACATGCACATGACTGTGGTTTGCTCTTGCTGATCTGTAAAAGCTTTCATTATCTTGAGCACAATTTAGTGGCTTTTGTTCCCAGTGTGACAGATGTTCAGAACAAATTCACCTTTATACTACTTCATGGAAAAAAATAAGCTAGGAGCTAAAAGTAAAATATGAGACGTCATGGATCCCTATCCCTTATTTAGTTGACACTTATTGCATTACTGTATGTCTTTCACTAGGGGGCACAGTTTACTCAGGCAGCGCCGTGAAAAAAGACAAGAAAGTGCAAAAACAAAAAGTTCTCATGTGTTTTATGATTGCACTATTGCTTGACTATAACTATTAGTTTAACCTCTGCAAGTGAGTTAATACATAGTTAAAGTCAGCTTTAGGGCAGCAATGTACAGCTGAGACCTAGCTAAACACATCTTCTGAGCCAATGACAAGAGGTATATGTGTTTAATCACCAATTACCAGCTAGTTCCCAAAAGTATATTGCGGTTTCTGAGCCTACCTAAGTACGGTTGCAAACAAAGTGGAGCAAAGTAAATTTTATTATAGAAGTAAATGTTTGCTACCTATTCCCCAGCTTTGCACAACCAACATTGTTACATTAATATACTTTATAACATTTAAACCCCAACATTTCTCCCTATTTGTAAGCCACTACAGACAGCCTCTTATCATATGCTTTTTTTATTTGCTTTTCACAACAGGAGACTGCTAGTTCATGTGGGCCATTTAGATAACATTGTGCTCACACCCGTGGGTTGTGGATGAGACTGCACTAATTGGCTAAAATGCAAGTCAATAGATAATAAATATATTGCCATGTGAACAGTGGGCTGTCAAAAGAATCTTAGATACAAGGTAATCACAGAGGTAAAAAATACATTAATATAACTGTGTTGGTTATGCAGAACTGGGGAAAGGATAATACAGGAATTATCTATCTCTTTAAACAATATACATTTTGGAGTTGACTGTCCCTTTAAAGGTACAGTCTAGTCAAAATTAAACTTATGAATCAGATAGAGCATGCACTTTTTTAAATTTCTCTTTTTATTCAATATCCAACATAATAACATAAGACATTATTTCATTTACATTGTCTCATTATACTTTACGGGTAATTTAACGAGGAGAAAGAAACAAAAACAAAAAATCAAAAACATATTTCAGAAAATTACATTACATCTTCAACCCATCTTTCATAATACAAATTCAATTCTATTTTGTTAGATTTTCCTTAACCTTCTTAAATAATCAGGATGGCTTATTTAGAGTTATTTGGTCTAAAAAAAAAAAAAAAAAAAAAAAAAATGAATAAATTTTCCCATCTCTCCCCCTCTTCCCCCCTCCTTTATTGTTCAATTTTTACCATGTTCCTAAAATAACTAATTCTGAGGATCTAAATGGGTAAATTAAATAATCAATTTCTTTTTTAGGGAAAGTTTTTATAAAGGAGGACCATTTTTGAAAAAAATTACATACATCTCTTGTATCATAAAATTTTGTATTATATTGTTCAAGGATACATTGTTTTTTTATGGAGTTTCTAATTTCCGAAAATGTAGGAGCTGATGTATCTTTCCATTTTTTGAAAATCATATATCTAGATGCTAGTATGGCAACATTGACAATTTTTTTCTGATCAGGTGGAATTCCTGGATCCAGTCTGAGCAATATTATATTTATGAATGAAAAATCCAGGTGGGAGACCCCCACCCTTTTACTTAACCAATATTCCATTTTTTTCCAAATTGCTTTTATTTTAGGACATTCCCACAACATATGCTTAAAATTAGCCGCTATTAATGAGCATTTTGGGCATTTATTAAATTGGGAATTCCCCCATCTATGACCCTTTTCCGGGGTGAAATATGTCATATGAAGAAGTTTTATATGAGATTCTTGCCATGTAGCAGAGAGAGTTGTTCGCCTGACTTCTAATATCGATGTTTGAATATTCCCTACTTCAACCTGTTCTGGTGCTAAATTAACTGCCCATTTTGATTGAATTCTTGTTATATTGTTTAAACCTTTGTCTGAGTTCAGTATTTGATAGCAATATGTAATGGATAACCGTCCCTTTTTAGCCTGCATTAGCCAATTCTCCAGAAGCCCCATTGACCAATTCCAGCCTGAATAATTTAATAATTTCCAAATATAGTGTCTTGCTTGTAGGTAAACATAAAAATCTTTTTGGGAAAGATCAAACTCCGCTCTTAAATCAGCAAATGTTTTGATATGCTTTCCTGCAGTGTCTACTAATTGTATCACTTTATCCAAGCCCATCTCTTGCCATTTTTGTAATGGAGCTAAGTGTAGGCCTACTGCAAAGTGAGGATTCCCTTTTAAAGGTAAATATTTAGAATTTTTTTTATCAACTTTTAATAGGGTGCAGATCTTTGACCAGGCCTTGATTGGAGTATATATAGTTTTGGAGTTTTTTATTACCTTTGGTATATCTCTTAATTCATTGTGTATTAATGCTATTGGGAGATAGGGAAAGGTTATATTATTTTCTAGATCATTATCTGTTATATAGTCTTTGGAACAGATCCAATCCACTACAATTCGGGCCAATCCTGCTAAATTATATAGACGAAGATCTGGCAGGGCACAGCCGCCAAATTTTTGAGGTAGGCTAAGTTTCTCTAATGCTATTCTAGGCTTTTTCCCTTGCCAAATAAACTTTCTAAGGGCCATATTTAGGATCTTAATATCTTTATCCTTCAGAAGAATTGGGACATTTTGAATAATATATAAAATTTTTGGCAGTAATATCATTTTATACAGAGCAATACGTCCTGACAGTGAAATGGGAAGATTTTGCCAGTTCTTCATTGTATATACCATAGTTTTTAAGATTGGGGGTATGTTAAGACTATACCATTTCTCTGGTGTGGAAGAGACTAAAATACCCAAATATCTAAAAGCTTCTTCAACTATTTTAAAGGGTATATTTTCTTTTAGTTGGGAAGGTCGTTTTAACCATAGTAATTCGGTTTTAGATGTATTCATTTTGTAACCTGAGAACAAAGTAAATTGATTTATAATTGATAATAATTTGGGTAAATTTGTCTGAATCTCTCTCATATATAATAAGATATCGTCAGCATATAATGCTATCTTAAGTTCTCTATTTCTTATTTTTATCCCTTCACCATCTTGTCTAATCCTTATTGCAAGAGGTTCTATTGCGACATTAAAAAGCAGGGGTGAAAGAGGGCATCCCTGCCTTGTGCCCCTAGCTAAACATATATCTAATGACTGTCTAGTATTCACTATTATCTTTGTAGAGGCTTTATTGTAAAGATTTTCAATGAATTTAGAGAATTGGCCCTTAAAACCAAACTGAGCTAGCGTATGAAGAAGATGATCATGATGGACCGAGTCAAATGCTTTCTCAGCATCGATTTTAATGACTGCCTTATCACTTTTATCCTGTTTTCCTTCTTGTCCTCCATTCATCTCTGATTTGAAATAATCAATAGTGAGAAACAGCTCTCGAATCTTAGCTGAAGAATTTCTATTTATTAAAAATCCAGCTTGATCTTTGTGTATTATAGTTGGAAGGAGAGTTTGCATTCTTTGGGCAAGAATAGAGGTCATTAGTTTATAGTCCACATTTAACAAGGCTATTGGCCTATATGACTCTTTCTGGGTTAAATCTTTCTCAGGTTTTGGTATAAGCGTTGTATAAGAGGCTGCAAAACTAGAAGAGGGAGAGTTGCCCTCAATATACATATTATTAAATAACCTTGTCAAATGCGGAACTATCAGTGGCGATAATATTTTATAAAACTCACTAGGCAGGCCATCAGGGCCTGATGCTTTATTGGTAGACATATCTTTAATACTCTTTTTGACCTCTTCTTCAGTGATAGGGGAGTTTATCATTTCATTTAATTCATCTGTTATTTTTGGAAAAGAAATCTTTTCCCAAAAATTTGCGCGCTGTTTCTTATCTGATGCCCTTTGAGAATAAAGGTCTTTATAGTAATTCGTCATTATTTTTAAAATCTCCTCTGGGTTTGTGATTAATTTATCTCCTTCCTTGACAGACTCAATTAAGGGAGATCCTTTGTCTTGTTTAATTAAATTGACAAGTAACTTGCCTGCTTTGTTTCCATATTTAAATAGTTGTGCTTGTAATTTTAGTTCTCTTTGTGTAGTTTTGTGTAATAGAAAGGTGTCTCTTTCCTTTTTAGCTTGCGTATATCTATTCCATGATTCAGGGGTTTTATTCAGTATATAGGTGTTATAAGTATTTGATAGTGTTCTTAAAACCTCTTCCTCTTTCTTTTTATATTTTTTCGTTCTATTGATATTGAATGCTAAAATCTCTCCCCTCATAACTGCCTTTGCAGCCTCCCAAAAAATGATTGGTCGGTTAGTGTAATCACTATTTAATTGGGCATACTCTTGAAATTTCAAGCTCACCATATTTTTAAATTCTGGATCTGCAGCCAAATACTGAGGAAAATGAAATCGTAAATTTTTATTCTTGGGATCCTGTGCAAGTATTTCAAAAGTTATTGGGGCATGATCCGAGACTGTAATAGGAAGAATGTTAGACTCTATATTTAAGTTTAAAAATTTCTCATCTACCAAAAATAAGTCTATTCTTGAAAGCGTCTTATGAGCTTTAGAAAGACATGTATAACTTTTAGTATCTTGGTTATGTAGTCTCCAAATATCCTTGACTTCTAAATTAGTATATATTTTAGTAAAAACTTTTGTTTCTAGGTTATCTTTCTTTGTTCTTAAAATTCGAGCATCTTGTCTTAGTCTGTCTAATGCATAGTGTGGGGACATGTTAAAATCTCCTCCAATTATTAATAAGCCCTCTTTTTTGGAATGTATTTTAGTTTGCAGGGTATCCCAGAAAACATAATCAATAGTATTTGGTGCATATATATTGCAGAGTGTATATATGTTTTTAGCAATCTTAACCTTCAATAGTAGGAATCTCCCACCTGGATCTATTTCTAAAACCGTAGATGCAGCCTTTATTTTTTTCCCAAGTAGAATTGCCACTCCCCCTCTCCTACCCAGAGCCGGAGCTGCAATAACTTCCTGTACCCATGATTTTTTGAGTTTAATTATTTCATCAATGTTCATATGTGTTTCCTGGAGGAGGGCAACATCTGTATTTATCTTTCTCAAATAGGATATGATTGTTTTTCTTTTGATAGGAGATGTTAATCCTCCTATATTCCAGGATACTATTTTACAAGTAATGTCTGTGTCCATTATTTAATACCAGAGGGAAGAAGGAGAGAAAGGGAAAAAAGAAAGAAAAAAAAAAAAAAAAAAAGAGAAAAAAAAACTTTGTCTCCAATTCCTCCCCAACCCCTTCAATTATGTATTCCTGGTTGTCCCATTTTATCCCCCCTATCGTGGTGTCCCGATCAACCCTTGCCGGGGCATTAACCCTAGGTATGAGCTGGCTATTTCTTAAAGAAAGGGAAAAAAAAAAAAAAAAAATTCCTATTAAGGTTAACATTAAGAATGATATATAATATCCTCGATTCAATGACTCTCTTTCTTCTCCCATCCCTTCTCTCATTAAATTCATGACTATCAATCAGAGTAGTACCCATTTTGTTCTTGTGTCTCATTATCCTTATCTTCCTTTCTGTTTTAACAATTCTGCCTTCTGATCCTATAATTACTCATTATTTGGGAGATATTGCCTGTGCTATAAACTTTTCAGCTTCTTTAGATGATTCAAAAACCTGAGTCCTATTATTTATTGTTATTTTTAATTTAGCTGGGTAAATTAATGTGGCCTGATACCCTTGACTTATCAGTCTAGTGCAGATTGGGGATAATTCTCTTCTCTTGGCTGATGTCTCAGCCGAGAAGTCCTGAAAAAGTAATATTTTGGAGTTTCCTAAAAAAATGGGTTGTTTTTTTCTGAAATATTGTAGTAATGTAATTTTATCTTGGTAATTCAATATTTTGGCAATAATTGGCCTTGGTCTGTCTTTCCCTTTTTCTATACTCCGCCACCCTAGTCTGTGTATTCTTTCAATTATAATTCTTGGCTGTGTTTGTGGTATCTGTAATAGGTGTGGGATTGTTGTCGTGAGTAGCTTATTTAAATCCTCATATTGTTTCTCTTCCGGCACTCCTATTAACCTAATGTTGTTCCTTCTCGCCCGATTTTCGAGGTCTTCTAATTTCAATTCAGTTTTAATTAGCTTAGAATTTATATCAGCTAAAGTAGTGTTGTGATTTTGTATAGTGTCTTCTAAGTCAGATATTCTCTGCTCTGCTTCAGAGATCCTATTTGAAAATTGGCGTACCTCAGTAGTTATTGTATTTAGGTCTTGTTTAATTTCACTTCGCAGCTCTTCAAACTTAGGGAACAATGCTTCAGTTATTTTAGCAACTAAAGCCTGTATATCTAATGGCTCATTTACCTGAGATCCACTATTACTGGAATTAATCTCAGTTGATAATTCTTGTGCATTTTTATTTTTTTTGTCTCTTTGCCTCGCCGCCATGACCGAAGGAGGAGTCTTGGTTTGTGCAGTGATGTATTTATCCATATATTCGTGAGTAGCGTGCTATATATTGTGTGGTGAGTAGCGTGCAATAAATAGTATGGAGGGGGAGGGAAGAGGTTTAGGCCTCCCTAGGTGCCAAAAAAAAAAAAAAAAAAAAAAAAAAGGGGTGAGAGGGGAGAAGGTGAGTGAAAAGTGATATTAAAACGTGAGTGAGAGTAACTAAAAATAAGTGGACGGTAAATAAGGAGTGAGTGAAAGTGCTAAAAAAAAAAAAAAAAAAATAGTGGAGAAGAGCTCCACCTACTGTGTTAAATCTTCGGTCACAGGAGCTTGGCACAATATTATTTCTTATGGATATATTTATTATATCCAAATTAATGTGTACTTTTCAAACAAATGCAACCTACATGCTTGTTCTATACGTAGCGAGCTATAGTTAATTACTTAACAGACCATGGGTTCCTAATCTGCTATACTAAGGAGAGAAAAGAATAGAAAAAAAAAAAAAGAAGAACTTTCTACCCCTTAAGAGTTAATACTGGGAAAAAACAAAAATCTTCTGCAATATTCCTATTCACAATTAATCTACTTGTTAGTCAGTGTAGTTTACCCCACCTTTCTTTATAGGAGTGTATTTAGCCAATTAGTAATACTTTCTCCAAAGTTTTAAAATATACTCTGATCAGTTAAATTTTATGTTTGGTTTGCATTATCTATAGGGGCTTTCTAAGACATTTCCTCTTTCACTCTCAAAAATTGTTTAGATAAACATAGCAACATAATCACAATGCATTTGCAACAGTTTGTCTTAACTTTTCAAAGATAAAAAGCAATTCTTAGTCAGAATATTTAACTTAGGTCATTTCTATAGCAGAGGAAAATACCTGAAACAATCTTTACCCTCCAAATGTCTGTCTTAATCAGTTTTCCTTTTAACTTAACTTTAGTATAGCATATCTATATTGACCCAGTAAACAATCAAATATTAGCATTAACTCAGGCTACAGACTTTGACAAAAAAACTCTGTTCAGCTAGTCTTGTAACAGCGTTATAAATGAGTTATCTATAAGACCTTTAAACTCTTTTCTCTTTTCTCTTGTTAAGTGTATCCAGTCCACGGATCATCCATTACTTATGGAATATATTCTCCTTCCCAACAGGAAGCTGCAAGAGTCCACCCACAGCAAAGCTGCTATATAGCTCCTCCCCTAACTGCCATATTCAGTCATTCTCTTGCAAGCCTCAACATAGATAGGAGGTCGTGAGAGTCTGTGGTGCTTTCTACTTAGTTTATTCTTCAATCAAAAGTTTGTTATTTTTAAATGGCACCGGAGTGTGCTGTTTATCTCAGGCAGTATTTGGAAGAAGAATCTGCCTGCGTTTTTCTATGATCTTAGCAGACGTAACTAAGATCCATTTGCTGTTCTCACACATTCTGAGGAGTGAGGTACTTCAGAGGGGGAATGGCGTGCAGGTTTTCCTGCAGATAAGGTATGTGCAGTAAAATATTTTTCTAGGAATGGAATTGACTAAGAAAATACTGCTGATACCGAAGTAATGTAAGTAAAGCCTTAAATGCAGCGATAGCGACTGGTATCAGGCTTATTAATAGAGATACATACTCTTGTAAAAATGTGTTTTAAAACGTTTGCTGGCATGTTTAATCGTTTTTTAACATATGTTTGGTGATAAAACTTATTGGGGCCTAAGTTTTTTCCACATGGCTGGCTTAAATTTTGCATAGAAACAGTTAACTGAAGCTTCCCACTGTTGGCTGTGGCAGTTTGTTGTGTCTGTTTTTAAAAACGTCTGTCATTTTTTTTTTTTTTTTTATCTGTTTTTTGCATTAAGGGGTTAATCATCCATTTGCAAGTGGGTGCAATGCTCTGTTACCTTATTACATGTACTGTAAAAATTTCGTTTGTTTTACTGCCTTTTTTTCACTGTTTTTCAAATTTTGACAAAATTTGTTTCTCTTAAAGGCACAGTAACGTTTTATATATTTGCTTGTTAACTTGATTTAAAGTGTTTTCCAAGCTTACTAGTCTCATTATTAGTCTGTTCTAACATGTCTGACATAGAGGAAGCTCTGTGTTCATTATGTTTTAAAGCCATGGTGGAACCCCATCTTAGAATGTGTACCAGATGTACTGATTTCATGTTAAACAATAAAGATCATTTTTTGTCTTTAAAAACATTATCACCAGAGGATTCTGTCGTGGGGGTAGTTATGCCGACTAACTCTCCCCACGTGTCAGACCTTTTGACTCCCGCTTTAGGGACTCACGCTCAAATGGCGCCAAGTACATCAAGGGCACTCATAGCGTTTCTTTTACCAGGGGATTCTGTCGAGGGGAAAGTTATGCCGACTAACTCTCCCCACGTGTCAGACCCTTCGACTCCCGCTTCAGGGACTCACGCTCAAATGGCGCCAAGTACATCAAGGGCGCCCATAGCGTTTATTTTACAAGACATGGCAAAGGTGGTGAATAATATTCTGGCAGCAGTATTAGTCAGACTACCTGAAATTAAAGGAAAGCAGTTAGCTCTGGGGGTAGATACAGAGCATACAGACGCTTTAAGAACCATGTATGATACTACCTCACAATATGCTTAGTCTGTGGGTGATTTTTTTTGACTCAGGGAAGATGATTTAACCTGATTCTGATATTTCTACATTTAAAATTTATGCTTGAGAACCTCCACTTGTTGCTCAGGGAGGATTTGGATGCTCTGAATGAATGTGTACAATCGCAGGGCCAGAGAAATTGTGTAGACTGGATAAATAATATGCAGTGCCGGTGTGTACTGATGTTTTTCCAATACCTAAAGAGGTTTACTAAAATTTTTTTAATAAGGAATGGGATAGACCAGGTGTGCCGTTCTCTTCCCCTCCTATTTTTTAGAAGAATGTTTTCTAATAGTTACCACCACATGGGACTTCTGGCAGACAGTTCCTAAGGTGGAGAGAAGAGTTTCTACTCTAGCTAAGCGTACCACTACCTCTGACGAGGACAGTTGTGCTTTTTAGATCCAATGGATAAAAAATGTTTATTCAACAGGGTTTTATCCTGCAGCCCCTTGCATACATTGCTTCTGTCACTGCTGCTGCGGCGTTCTGGGTTGAGTCTCTTGATGAGGCTTTACAGTTAAGCGACTCCATTGGATGAATATATTTGACAAGCTTATGCTAGCCAATTCCTTTGTTTTCTGATGCCTTGTTCATTTGACTAGACAAACGGCTAAGAATTCTGTTTTTTACTATACTGGCGCGCAGAGCGCTATGGCTTATATCATGGTCAGCTGTCGTGACTTTAATAAATAAGCTACTTAACTTCCCTTCAAGGGGCAGACCCTATTCGGGCCTGGTTTGAAGTTGATTATTGCTTATATCACTGGAGGAAAAGGTCATGCCCTTCCTCAGGATAGGTCTAAATCAAGGGCAAAAAAAAAAAAAAAGTCTAATTTTCGTACCTTTTAAAAACTTCAGGGCAGGTGTGGCATCCTCTTCCTCTAAGGCAAAACAAGAGGGAATTTTTGCTCAGTCCAAGGCGGTCTGGAGACAATCGGACCTGGAACAAAGATAAGCAGGCCAAGGAGTCTGCTGCTGCCTCTAAGGCAGCATGAAGGAACGGACCCCTATCCGGTAACGGATCCTATAGGGGGCAGACTTTCATTCTTTGCCCAGGCGTGGGCAAGAGATGCCCAGGATCCCTAGGCATTGGAATTTATATCCCAGAGATATCTTCTGGATTTCAAAGATTCCCCCCCCAAAAAAGGGGAGATTTCGCCTTTCACAATTATCTGCAAACCAGATAAAGAAGGAGGCATTCTTACATTGTGTACGAGATCCATCCAGTTCCAAGAGAGGAACAGGGACAGAGTTTTTACTCAAATCTGTTTGTGGTTCCCAAGGAGAGGGAACCTTCAGACCTATTTTGGATCTAAAGATCTTAAACAAATTCCTCAGAATTCCGTCATTTAAGATGGAAACTATTCGTACCATCTTAACTATGATCCAGGAGAGTCAATAGAGGACTACAATGGATTTGAAGGATGCTTATCCTCACATTGTGATGCATAAAGATCACCATCGTTTTTGAGGTTTGCCTTTCTAGACAGGCATTACCAGTTTGTAGCTCTTTCCTTTGGGATATCTACAGCCCCAAGAATCTTTATGGAGGTTCTGGGGTCGCTTTGGCGGTCCTTAGACCGCGGGGCATAGAAGTGGCCCCTTATTTAGACGACATCCTGATACAGGCGTCAAACATCCAAATTGCCCAGTCTCATACGGACGTAGTACTGGCATTTCTGAGATCACATGGGTGGAAAGTGAACAAGGAAAGAGTTCTCTATCCCCAATCTCAAGGGTTTCCCTCCTAGGGACTCTGATAGATTCTGTAGAAATGAAAATTTACCTGACGGAGTCCAGGTTGTCAAAGTTTCTAAATTTCTGCCGTGTTTTTTTTTCATCCCATCCGCGCCCTTCGGTGGCTCAGTACATGAATGAAATCGGCTTAATGGTAGCGGCAAGGGACATAGTACCGTTTGCACATCTACATTTCAGACCGCTGCAACTATGCATGCTCAGTCAGAGGAACGGGGATTACACAGATTTGTCCCCCTGTTAAACCTGGACCAAGAGACCAGAGATTCTCTTCTCTGGTGACTATGTCGGGTCCATCTGTCCAAGGGTATGACCTTCCGCAGGTCAGATGGGACAATTGTTACAATAGATGCCAGCCTTTTAGGTTGGGATGCAGTCTGGAACTCCCTGAAGGCTCAGGGATAGTGGGCTTAGGAGGAGACCCTCCTTCTAATAAATATTCTGGAACTGGGAGTGATATTCCATGCTCTTCAGACTTGGCCTCAGTTAGCAACTCTGAGGTACATCATACTCAGTCGGACAATATACACGACTGTGGCTTACATCAGCCATCAAGGGGGAACAGAAGTTCCCTAGCGATGTTAGAAGTCTTACAATAATTCACTTTACAGAGACTCACTCTTGTCTATCAGCTATCCATATCCCAGGTGTTGAGAACTGGGAGGTGGATTTTCTAAGTCGTCAGACTTTTCTTCCGGGGGAGTGGGATTTCCTCCGGAGGTCAAGACCAAGCAGGAGAGGGCTTTGGTGTTTTTGTCAGCGCCTGCGTAGCCACGCAGGACCTGGTATGCAGATCTGGTGGACATGTCATCCTTTCCATCACGGTCTCTGCTTCTGAGACAGGTCCCTCTACCTCAGGGTCCTTTCAACCATCTAAATAGAATCAATCTGAGATGGACTGCCTGGAGACTGAACGCTTGATGTTATCAAAGCATGGCTTCTCCGAGTCAGTCATTGATACCTTAATACAGACATGAAAGCCTGTCTCTAGGAAAATTGAACATAGATATGGTGTAAATATCTGATTGTTATGAATCCAAGGGTTACTCATGGAGTAAAGTCTGGATTCCCAGGATATTATCTTTTCTCCAAGATGTTTTTGAGAAAAGGGTTGTCAGCTAATTCCTTAAAAGGGGACAGATTTTTACTCTGTCTATTTTTTTGCACAAGCATCTGGCAGGTATTCTAGACGTTCAGGCATTTGGTCAGGCTTTGGTTAGATCCAAGCCTGTGTTTAAAACTGTTGCTCCGCCATGGAGCTTAAACCTGATTCTTAAGGTTCTTCAAGAAGTTCCGTTTGAACCTTTTTTGTTCCATAGATATCAATCTTTATCTTGGAAAGTTCCTTTTGGGTAGCTAATTCCTCGACTCGTAGAGTCTCCAAGTTATCTGTGTTACAATGTGATTCTCCTTATCTGGTCCTTCGTACGGATAAGGTAGTCCTGCGTACCAACCTGGGTTTTTTCCTAAGGTGGTATCTAACAAGTACATCACTCAAGAGATAGTTGTTCCATGCTTGTATCCTAATCCTTCCTCAAAGAAGGAACGTCTATTACACAATATTGGACGTGGTTTGTGCTTTAAAGTTTTACTTACAAGCTACTACAGTTTTCATCAAACGTTCACCTTGTTTGTTGTCTATTCTGGACAGAGGAGAGGTCAAAAGACTTCAGCAGCCTCTCTGTCTTTTTGGTTAAAAAGCATAATTCATTTAGCTTATGAGACTGCTGGACAGCAGCCTCCTGAAGGGATTACAGCTCATTCTACTAGAGCTGTGGTTTTCACTTGGGCCTTTTTTAAATGTGGCTTCTGTTGAACAGATTTACAAGACGGATTCTTGGTCTGCGCTTCATACTTTTCAAATTTAACAAATTTGATACCTTGCTTCTTCGGAGGCTATTTTTGGGAGAAAGGGTTTTTTACAGGCAGTGGTAACTTCCGTTTAAGTACCTGCCTTGTCCCTCCCATCATCCGTGTACTTTAGCTTTGGTATTGGTATTCCATAAGTAATGGATGATCCGTGGACTGGATACACTTAACAAGAGAAAACATAATTTATGCTTACCTGATAAATTTATTTCTCTTGTAGTGTATCCAGTCCACGGCCCGCCCTGTCACTTTAAGGCAGGTAATTTTTTCATTTGAACTACAGTCACCACTGCACCCTATGGTTTTTCCTTTCTCTGCATGTTTTCGGTCGAATGACTGAATATGGCAGTTAGGGGAGGAGCTATATAGCAGCTTTGCTGTGGGTGGACTCTTGCAGCTTCCTGTTGGGAAGGAGAATATATTCCATAAGTAATGGATGATCCGTGGACTGGATACACTACAAGAGAAATAAATTTATCAGGTAAGCATAAATTATGTTTTTCTTTCCCCTTTCCCCTCCCTAAGAAAAAGAGATAATTAACATGACCCACTTGGTGTTTAGTAAATAGGCAGTTCTTGCAGTGCTTTTTAACAGCACTATTATATTACCGTCCACTTCCCTTTTAGATCCAGTACCTTAGGGAGAGTTCATCTCAAGATATAATCAAGCTTAATTGGGGGCCCAAATCTCCTCTATTATGTGAAAGAGTCAATTGAGGGCCTTTGACTCACAAAAGTACCTGTCTCCCTTCCTGAGGGCTCCAGAGACGGATCTCTCACTGCTACCAAGGGGTGATACCAAGCAAATCGATTCTTCTTCTCCCCCACGCAACATCGGTGGGGGGGAGAAACACTGGAAACAAGTCTCCTCTCCGGTCGATACCACGCCGAACACTCACAGCGTAGGAAGCACCTTCTAACCGACCATCCGTGACGTCACCTTCTTTGCTGTCGGATCTGCCTCTCCCTGCGAGTGGGACCGCCCTGACTCCAGCTCCTCGCCTGTCCTTCCGCGGCAGACCGCCGGAACCTCCTTCACACCCCAAGAGCGGCACCAGTCAAAACACAAAACCCTTGCTTAGGTCAGCGGCACACAGGCACCGCGGGTGAGAATGCGACCACTCTTGAGCACTTATTGTCTTATATTGTAGAAATTGCCCGTTCTGTTTAGAGCTTGCAGCATTATTCACCTCCCCCTCACGCAGCACCGGTGGGAGGGGGGGTTCAGGAAAGAAAGAGCAGTGTTTGGTAGAATTTTAGGAGTTTTCTTTGAGTCAGGGCTTAGGTCTGTTTCTTCCAGGTGTCGGTTTATCTGTCCTGGGTATTCCTGTATTTTCTTAGTTATTAAGGAGAAGTTAAATTAGCATAGCCAGTCCATTCAGTTGCTAACCAGTGCGTTGGAAAGGCACTTGTTAGAGTGCTGGGAATAGGATAAGTTCTTTTTCTTTATCCCTCAGTAAAAGAGCCACCTAGGACAAAGGTTTTAAGCACGATATGCTCTGCCAACGGCTCTTGCAGGGAACCTGAGAACAGGTGTTTGCACGTCCTTACACCTGTGCTCCTCCCACCAGCTTCCTCCACCAGAGCATGCACTTTTAAACAACTTTCCAATTTACTTTTATCATCACATTTGCTTTGTTCTCTTGGTATTCTTTGTTGAAAGCTAAACCTAGGTAGGCTTGTGCTATTTTCTAAGTGCTTGGAGGCTGTCTCTTATCTCAGTGTATTTTTACAATTGTTCACATCCTTAAAGGGACATTCCAGCCAAAATTGGAATCCACATGAATGAATTTAAGTTTTGAATAGTATTATTTTTGTAATATACATGTACTAGCAAAAATGCCACTAATAAAAGCTATAGCTGTTTCAAAAGTGTATTTAAGTGTGCACCAGCATTTTAGACAAATCACTTGCTGGGAGAGCCCAAGGTGCTTGTACCATCTGATAATGACTCAATTTGTTAATTGCTTACATGATTCAAGCCCTTCTGATACTCTGAGCATCTGTAGTATTTAAAATGCTGGTGCACTGGGAATATCTAACTATACTTCACTTGCACATGCAGAGAAAAATGCTAATGCTAAAACAGTGATACATTTTACTAGAAGCATTTTTGACAATACATGTATATTACAAATATGTTTTTATCCAAAGATGTAATTCATCTATGTGCATTTAAATTTTGACCGGAATGTCCCTTTTAAGGATTACCACCAGTTCCTAAATTTGTCATTCTTGACAATTTCTTTCTGGTTGAGGTTCTCCCTTTGCCTCTTAATATAGCTCTTTTTTGCACTATTCATGTGTGCCATATATATATATATATATTATATACAGTATATACAGTGTATATATATATATATATATATATATATATATATATATATATATACAGTTTGTGTATATATATATATATATATATATATATATATAAATTTACTGCAAGTTTCAAGAGAGAAAATTTGAAGAGAACACAGTAGTGTTCTCTCCGAAATAGACAGGGATTTCAGCACTCCATAGAGTAAACAATTATTTATTTAAATCAATGCACACATTCAAAAGAATTTATTAAGAGCAGGTGTTCAAAGGCTTTCACGCAACCAAACAACTTCTGGGTCCCCTAAACCAAAACCACACAAGATATGATGTAAATAAAATAAATTTATTTGTGCAAACAGAAAATAAAAAGAAATCAAAAACCACATACATTTAAAAATACGTTTTGTACATTAAATGCATAAATAAAGCTGGCCAGCTCACTCTGGATTAATACAATGCAGATAGATACCTAAAAATAGGCTACTGAGTTATTAGGCAACACCCCTACCAGCGGGTAGCCCTGTATGCCTACAGGAATCTGCTACCATGGATAATATTGGGTATCCATGCATAGTAACTCATTTAGTACACAAGTGGGAATGGCAACACCTATCTCAGAGGGTAACCCAAACGAGCTAGAGAGGCTTGTTACCTTGAGGACAATCTGAGGATCTATGCCAATTACTTGTGTGCTGAGCAGAAACAGTGTAACAGAAATTACATGCTTTTCATTTTACACACTTTCTTCCAGAAACAACACCCTGACCAGAGGGTAGCACCAATATTAAAAAAGGTTCCGGCTACCTTGGTACTATATAGGGATCTATGTTTCTCTAATGATAGATGTGTAATCACAGCAATGGTAACAATCACATTTGTAATGCAAACAATATAGGCTGTTTGAGAAATTTGTTAATAGAGCTTTCCTCATCCGCTATGACCTTGTTCAAGGCTTAAATGTGTACGCTTTAGTGCATTTTCCAGACAGTACATTCCATTATAGACTCGTAAGTCCATGAATACTTTACAAATCACTTTTGTGCACTTGCAATCCTCCTCCTTTTAGGATGATGAAAGTCCGGGTGCGGTGCCTGCTTGCGGCTGTGGTTAGAAGAGCTGTGTGCTGCATCGAGTATCAATCAGGGGCTGGTTCTCAGCTGTGCAAATGACGTCACACGCCAACGGCCGTTTCACCCCCCATGTGACCAAATGTCATTGGGGCTTCCTCAGGGCGTATACTTAGCAACTCCATATGCGCTCTATTTAAACTCAGCCCTTACTTTGGATTGGTGAAAATATCTTCAGTGAAATTGAAACAGTGTTTATTATTGCTCAGATGTAACCAGTAAAGTCATTAGTTCTCACAATAACCATACTAACAGCAACAATATGATAACATATTATGACCATTTCAGTAGTTGCAAATATAAAAAACAAAAACCAAAAACATTGTTTACACATGTTTACAAAATAATTACTTCCAGCAAGGCCAATCCAGCGCAAAATAAACAATGAGAAGTAGAAAATTATTGTTAATCACTATTTTTAAATTTTTCCGGCTCAGGGAGAGTAACAACCCTTTTTCCTATACCATAGCTAAATATAATATCATAGTCTTCTTATACAGATTATGCAAATTTTGACCTTTATAGGAAAGGAGCAAAATCTAGTTTTTCATTCAGGCCATTTGGTGACAATGTTTTTAATCGAAATATCCATGCTACTTCTTTCCTAAGTAGTAAATTATCTATATCGCCACCCCTGCCATGTAAAGAGCATCTTTCGATACCTATAACGTTTAAATCATCTGTAGAGCAGTTATGGCAGAGTTTGAAATGCAGGGCTATATTACTATTTATAGTGCCATCCTTTGCATTAGCAATATCATTGCGGTGTTCTGTCACCCTGTCCTTCAGTTTTCTCTTAGTTTTCCCTGTATAGTAAAGGGGACATGGGCAGTACAATAAATATATTACATTAGCAGATTTACAATTAATAAATTGTCTGATTTCATATATTTTCTCGCCTGTACAAAACTTTCTAGTTTTTACTATGAATTTACAAAAGACACAGTTGCCACATTGAAAGCAACCTTGTAGCTTTTGTCGTTTTTCAAGCCAATTTTGTGCTTTTGGATTGCGTGAGAAGTCGCTCTTAACCAATCTATCTTTTAAACTAGTGATGGAAAGTCACCCACCACACTTTTAACATTCTCATCTGTTAGTAGAAATTGCCACTTGCTTTTTAGAATATTTCGAACTTGATTCCAGTGTCCATTATATTCAGTAATAAACCTAACCCTATTATCTACTTTTTTCTCCCTTTTGTCAAAAAGCAAAGAATCTCTATTGGCTTTTAAAGCTTTATTCATCGCAAATTTTACGTTCCGTTTTGAATACCCCCTCGCTATAAATCGATTGGCCATTTCTTGTGCATGTGTCTTATATTTGTTCCTACTGGAACAATTCCTCCGAAGCCTGAGAAATTGTACAGTAGGGATTCTTCTAATCAGGGACGGTGGATGGTGACTGGAAGCAACCAACAATGTATTCGTTGCAGTACTTTTTCTATAAATTTCTGTAGTGAGCTTGTTACCTTCTTTTTTAATTATAATATCCAAGAACGGTAACTCTGATGCACTATACTCATATGTGAGAAAAATGTTAAATTTGTTCTTATTCAAGTTGGATACAAATTCTTTCAAGAGATCTACAGACCCTCTCCAAAGTATGAATATGTCGTCCACATATCGACGCCATATTAACACCGAGGAGGCTATCAGTTCATTGAAATCTTCAAAAACAGTAAGAAGTTCCCATAAGCCTAAATGTAGGCAGGCATATGATGGGGCGCATGTCGCCCCCATCGCTGTGCCTCTTATTTGTTTATAAAATTTGTTATCAAATTTAAACACATTATTTTCCAAAATGAACTTTAAAAGTATGATTAGAAATTCAGTGTGCTTGTCAAATGGGTTACCTCTAGATTCTAAAAAATGTTGTGCTGCTGCAATTCCTAATGAATGGGGGATTGAAGAGTAGAGTGCCTCCACATCCAGAGATACTAGAAGTGTTTCTTCATCAACCTCTATCCCATCTAATTGCCTTAAAAGGTCAGTAGTGTCTTGTACAAAAGTAGGTAGAGAGGAAACAAAAGGTTTTAAATAACTATCCACATAGTTCCCAATGTGTTCAGTAATGCTGCCGATCCCCGAAATTATAGGACGTCCGGGGGGATCCTGCATGTTTTTATGTAACTTTGGAATGCAGTAGAACACTGGTGTTTTTGGAAATTTTATATACAGATAGTCGAACTCTCTTTTACTAATAATACCATCTTTTCTTGCTTTGTTAAGTATATGTAGTAATTCACCCTGTATTTTAGTGATGGGACTCTCTTGAATAGGTTGATATTGTTCCTTATTATTAAGTTGTTTTTTTACTTCCAGTGCATAATTAGACTCATTCATAATTACTAGGTTTCCGTCCTTATCCGCCTGCTTAATTATAATACCGGGGGTATTCATAAGTTCCTGAAGTGCTGTTCTTTCCTGTCTAGACAAATTATCATCAATTATTTTACTGATGGGTAATTTTTTAATTTTTTGTAATTAGATGTAGCACCTAAAGGAGTTTCAGATACTATTGCAGTATCAATCGAGTACTCCTCTATTTCACTCTCATCGATTAGACTCTCAAGAACTGTGAGTGTATCTCTATCCTCGTCAGTAATTCTAGACTGTTCTAAATTTAGAGGATTTTTTCTTTTATTCTTTGTCATAACTTGAGAGAGGACTACTTTTCTGGCAAATAGATGTAAGTCTTTTACCATTGTGAACTTGTCCAGACTTCTAGCAGGGCAAAAAGAAAGCCCTTTTTTTTAATAGGCTAATATGCGCTTGGTTCAATGGAAATTTGGACAGGTTCACTATTTGGAGTTCATCCTCCACATTTGGGGTATCTAATACCCCCCTCGGTAATCCCTTCTCGTTCTCATTCTGGGTTCTGATGGTCCATTTAAAAATAGTGATTAACAATAATTTTCTACTTCTCATTGTTTATTTTGCGCTGGATTGGCCTTGCTGGAAGTAATTATTTTGTAAACATGTGCAAACAATGTTTTTGGTTTTTGTTTTTTATATTTGCAACTACTGAAATGGTCATAATATGTTATCATATTGTTGCTGTTAGTATGGTTATTGTGAGAACTAATGACTTTACTGGTTACATCTGAGCAATAATAAACACTGTTTCAATTTCACTGAAGATATTTTCACCAATCCAAAGTAAGGGCTGAGTTTAAATAGAGCGCATATGGAGTTGCTAAGTATACGCCCTGAGGAAGCCCCAATGACATTTGGTCACATGGGGGGTGAAACGGCCGTTGGCGTGTGACGTCATTTGCACAGCTGAGAACCAGCCCCTGATTGATACTCGATGCAGCACACAGCTCTTCTAACCACAGCAGCAAGCAGGCACCGCACCCGGACTTTCATCATCCTAAAAGGAGGAGGATGGCAAGCGCACAAAAGTGATTTGTAAAGTATTCATGGACTTACGAGTCTATAATGGAATGTACTGTCTGGAAAATGCACTAAAGCGTACACATTTAAGCCTTGAACAAGGTCATAGCGGATGAGGAAAGCTCTATTAACAAATTTCTCAAACAGCCTATATTGTTTGCATTACAAATGTGATTGTTACCATTGCTGTGATTACACATCTATCATTAGAGAAACATAGATCCCTATATAGTACCAAGGTAGCCGGAACCTTTTTTAATATTGGTGCTACCCTCTGGTCAGGGTGTTGTTTCTGGAAGAAAGTGTGTAAAATGAAAAGCATGTAATTTCTGTTACACTGTTTCTGCTCAGCACACAAGTAATTGGCATAGATCCTCAGATTGTCCTCAAGGTAACAAGCCTCTCTAGCTCGTTTGGGTTACCCTCTGAGATAGGTGTTGCCATTCCCACTTGTGTACTAAATGAGTTATTATGCATGGATCCCCAATTTTATCCATGGTAGCAGATTCCTGTAGGCATACAGGGCTACCCGCTGGTAGGGGTGTTGCCTAATAACTCAGTAGCCTATTTTTAGGTATCTATCTGCATCGTATTAATCCAGAGTGAGTTGGCCAGCTTTATCTATGCATTTAATGTACAAAACATATTTTTAAATGTATGTGGTTTTTGATTTCTTTTTATTTTCTGTTTGCACAAATAAATTTATTTTATTTACATCATATCTTGTGTGGTTTTGGTTTAGGGGACCCAGAAGTTGTTTGGTTGCGTGAAAGCCTTTGAACACCCGCTCTTAATAAATTCTTTTGAATGTGTGCATTGATTTAAATAAATAATTGTTTACTCTATGGAGTGCTGAAATCCCTGTCTATTTCGGAGAGAACACTACTGTGTTCTCTTCAAATTTTCTCTCTTGAAACTTGCAGTAAATTTATGTGTTTTACAGGGTCTGCACCCAAACAATAATTAATAAAAAGTAGATTTTTGACACCATCTCCCTAATAGATTTAGTATATATATATATATATATATATATATATATATACAGTGTGTATATATATATATATATATATATATATATATAGACAAAGATAACAAGTGCACTCCAAGGGAACTTTTGAAATGCAATGTCACTTTATTTAGTGAACGTTTTCAGACGCAATGCAGTCCGTCCTCAGACCAAAAAGTGTACACTTTTCATTATATATATATATATATATATATATATATATATATATATATATATATATATATATATATATATATATATATATATATATATATAAAATATGCTCAATCCTGTGCAGTTATTTATGAGCACTGATTGGCTAAAATACAAGTCTGTCAAAAGAAATAAAATAATGAGGCAGCCTACAGAGGCTTAGATACAAGGTAAACACAGATGTAAAAAGTGTATTAATATAACATTGTTGGTTGTGCAAAACTGGTGAATGGGTAATAAAGGGATTTTCTCCAACATTGGTGTGTCCGGTCCACGGCGTCATCCTTACTTGTGGGATATTCTCTTCCCCAACAGGAAATGGCAAAGAGTCCCAGCAAAGCTGGCCATATAGTCCCTCCTAGGCTCCGCCCACCCCAGTCATTCTCTTTGCCGTTGCACAGGCAACATCTCCACGGAGATGGTTAAGAGTTTTTTGGTGTTTAAATGTAGTTTTTATTCTTCTATCAAGTGTTTGTTATTTTAAAATAGTGCTGGTATGTACTATTTACTCTGAAACAGAAAAGGATGAAGATTTCTGTTTGTGAGAGGAAGATGATTTTAGCAGACAGTAACTAAAATCGATTGCTGTTTCCACATAGGACTGTTGAGATGAAGTAACTTCAGTTGGGGGAAGCAGTTAGCAGACTTTTCTGCTTAAGGTATGACTAGCCATATTTCTAACAAGACCATGTAATGCTGGAAGGCTGTCATTTCCCCTCATGGGGACCAGTAAGCCATTTTCTTAGTCAAACAAACAGAATAAAGGGCTTTTTATGGGCTAAAAAACTGGTAGACATTTTTATGGGCTAAATCGATTGCTTTATTTGGGCATTTTATTCATATTTATGCTGACAATTTGCATTTATAAACTTGGGGAACGTTTATTAAACGGCAGGCACTGTGTTAGACACCTTTTCCAGTCAGGGGGCCTTCCTAGTTGTAGACTGAGCCTCAATTTCGCGCCATTACTGCGCAGTTGTTTTTTGAGAGCAGGGCATGCAGATGCATGTGTGAGGATCTAAAAATTGCTGGAAAAGCTTCTAGAAGGCGTCAATTGGTATCGTATTCCCCTCTGGGCTTGGTTGGGTCTCAGCAAAGACTATAGCTGGGACTGTATAGGGGTTAAATTTATAAACGGCTCCGGTTCCGTTATTTTAAGGGTTAAAGCTCTTAAATTTGGTGTGCAATACTATTAATGCTTTAAGACACTGTGGTGAAATTTTGGTAATTTTTGAACAATTCCTTCATACTTTTTCACATATTCAGTAATAAAGTGTTTTCTGTTTAAAATTTAAAGAGACAGTAACGGTTTTGTTTTAAAACGTTTTTTGTGCTTTGTTGACAAGTTTAAGCCTGTTTAACATGTCTGTACCTTCAGATAAGCTATGTTCTATATGTATGAAAGCCAATGTGTCTCCCCATTTAAATTTATGTGATAATTGTGCCATAGCGTCCAAACAAAGTAAGGACAGTACTGCCACAGATAATGAAATTGCCCAAGATGATTCCTCAGATGAGGGGAGTAAACATGATACTACATCATCTCCTACTGTGTCTACACCAGTTTTGCCCACGCAGGAGGCCCCTAGTACATCTAGTGCGCCAATGCTTATTACCATGCAACAATTAACGGCTGTAATGGATAACTCCATAGCAAATATTTTATCCAAATTGCCTACTTATCAGAGAAAGCGTGATTGCTCTGTTTTAAACACTGAAGAGCAGGAGGGCGCTGATGATAATTGTTCTGTTATACCCTCACACCAATCTGAAGGGGCCATGAGGGAGGTTTTGTCAGATGGAGAAATTTCAGATTCAGGAAAAATTTCTCAACAAGCTGAACCTGATGTTGTGACATTTAAATTTAAATTAGAACATCTCCGCGCACTGCTTAAGGAGGTGTTATCTACTCTGGATGATTGTGACAACTTGGTCATTCCAGAGAAATTATGCAAGATGGACAAGTTCCTAGAGGTTCCGGTGCACCCCGACGCTTTTCCTATACCCAAGCGGGTGGCGGACATAGTAAATAAGGAGTGGGAAAAGCCCGGCATACCTTTTGTTCCCCCCCCCTATATTTAAGAAATTATTTCCTATGGTCGACCCCAGAAAGGACTTATGGCAGACAGTCCCTAAGGTCGAGGGGGCAGTTTCTACTCTAAATAAATGCACTACTATTCCTATCGAAGATAGTTGTGCTTTCAAAGATCCTATGGATAAAAAATTGGAAGGTTTGCTTAAAAAGATTTTTGTACAGCAAGGTTACCTTCTACAACCAATTTCGTGCATTGTTCCTGTCACTACAGCAGCGTGGTTCTGGTTCGAGGAACTAGAAAAGTCGCTCAGTAGAGAGACTCCATATGAGGAGGTTATGGACAGAGTTCACGCACTTAAATTGGCTAAATCTTTTATTTTAGATGCCGCTTTGCAATTAGCTAGATTAGCGGCGAAAAATTCAGGGTTTGCTATCGTGGCGCGCAGAGCGCTTTGGCTAAAGTCTTGGTCAGCGGATGTGTCATCCAAGACAAAATTGCTTAACATCCCTTTCAAAGGTAAAACTCTATTTGGACCAGAATTGAAAGAGATTATTTCAGACATCACTGGGGGAAAGGGCCACGCCCTTCCACAAGATAGGTCTTTCAAGGCTAAAAATAAGTCTAATTTTCGTTCCTTTCGCAATTTCAGGAACGGACCGGCCTCTAATTCTGCATCCTCTAAGCAAGAGGGTAATGCCTCACAACCCAAACCAGCCTGGAAACCGATGCAAGGCTGGAACAAGGGTAAGCAGGCCAAGAAGCCTGCCGCTGCTAACAAAACAGCATGAAGGAGTAGCCCCCGATCCGGGACCGGATCTAGTGGGGGGCAGACTCTCTCTCTTTGCTCAGGCTTGGGCAAGAGATGTTCAGGATCCCTGGGCGCTAGAAATAGTTTCTCAAGGTTATCTCCTGGAATTCAAGGAACTACCCCCAAGGGGAAGGTTCCACATGTCTCACTTATCCTCAAACCAAATAAAGAGACAGGCATTCTTACATTGTGTAGAAGACCTGTTAAAGATGGGAGTGATACACCCAGTTCCAATAAAGGAACAAGGAATGGGATTTTATTCCAATCTGTTCGTAGTTCCCAAAAAAGAGGGAACTTTCAGACCAATTTTGGATTTGAAGATCCTAAACAAATTTCTCAGGGTACCATCGTTCAAGATGGAAACCAATCGAACGATTCTACCCACTATCCAGGAAAGTCAATTTATGACTACCGTGGATCTAAAGGATGCGTACCTACATATTCCTATCCACAAAGAACATCATCAGTTCCTAAGGTTCGCTTTTCTGGACAAGCATTACCAGTTTGTGGCCCTCCCATTCGGGTTAGCCACTGCTCCAAGGATTTTCACAAAGGTGCTAGGGTCCCTTCTAGCGGTTCTAAGACCGAGGAGCATTGCAGTAGTACATTACTTGGACGACATTCTAATACAAGCGTCGTCCCTGTCAAAAGCAAAGGCTCATACAGACATCGTTCTAGCCTTTCTCAGATCACACGGATGGAAGGTGAACATAGAAAAAAGTTCTCTGTCTCCGTCGACAAGAGTTCCCTTCTTGGGAACAATAATAGATTCCTTAGAAATGAGGATTTTTCTGACAGAGGTCAGAAAATCAAAACTTCTAAGCTCTTGTCAAGTGCTTCATTCTGTTCCTCGTCCTTCCATAGCGCAGTGCATGGAAGTAGTAGGGTTGATGGTTGCAGCAATGGACATAGTTCCTTTTGCACGAATTCATCTAAGACCATTACAACTGTGCATGCTCAAACAGTGGAATGGGGACTATACAGACTTGTCTCCAATGATTCAAGTAGATCAGAAGACCAGAGATTCACTCCGTTGGTGGCTGACCCTGGACCATCTGTCCCAGGGAATGAGCTTCCGCAGACCAGAGTGGGTCATTGTCACGACCGACGCCAGTCTAGTGGGCTGGGGCGCGGTCTGGGAATCCCTGAAAGCTCAGGGTCTATGGTCTCGGGAAGAGTCTCTTCTCCCGATAAACATTCTGGAACTGAGAGCGATATTCAATGCTCTCAGGGCTTGGCCTCAGCTAGCAAAGGCCAGATTCATAAGGTTCCAATCAGACAACATGACGACCGTTGCGTATATCAATCATCAGGGGGGAACAAGGAGTTCCCTGGCGATGAAAGAAGTGACCAAAATAATTCAATGGGTGGAGGATCACTCCTGCCACCTGTCTGCGATCCACATCCCAGGTGTGGAAAACTGGGAGGCGGATTTTCTGAGTCGTCAGACATTCCATCCGGGGGAGTGGGAACTCCATCCGGAGATCTTTGCCCAAATAACTCAATTATGGGTCATTCCAGACATGGATCTGATGGCGTCTCGTCAGAACTTCAAGGTTCCTTGCTACGGGTCCAGATCCAGGGATCCCAAGGCGACTCTAGTAGATGCACTAGTAGCACCTTGGACCTTCAACCTGGCTTATGTATTTCCACCGTTTCCTCTCATTCCCAGGCTGGTAGCCAGGATCAATCAGGAGAGGGCCTCGGTGATCTTGATAGCTCCTGCGTGGCCACGCAGGACTTGGTATGCAGACCTGGTGAATATGTCATCGGCTCCACCATGGAAGCTACCTTTGAGACAGGACCTTCTTGTTCAGGGTCCATTCGAACATCCAAATCTGGTCTCCCTCCAGCTGACGGCTTGGAGATTGAACGCTTGATTCTATCGAAGCGTGGGTTTTCAGATTCTGTGATAGATACTCTGGTTCAGGCCAGAAAACCGGTAACTAGAAAGATTTACCATAAAATATGGAAAAGATATATCTGTTGGTGTGAATCCAAAGGATTCCCATGGAATAAGATAAAAATTCCTAAGATTCTCTCCTTTCTACAAGAAGGTTTGGAGAAAAGATTATCTGCAAGTTCTCTAAAGGGACAGATCTCTGCTTTATCTGTCTTACTACACAAAAGACTGGCAGCTGTGCCAGATGTTCAAGCATTTGTTCAGGCTCTGGTTAGGATCAAGCCTGTTTACAGACCTTTGACTCCTCCCTGGAGTCTAAATCTAGTTCTTTCAGTTCTTCAAGGGGTTCCGTTTGAACCTTTACATTCCATAGATATTAAGTTACTATCTTGGAAAGTTTTGTTTTTGGTTGCAATTTCTTCTGCTAGAAGAGTTTCAGAGTTATCTGCTCTGCAGTGTTCTCCGCCCTATCTGGTGTTCCATGCAGATAAGGTGGTTTTGCGTACTAAGCCTGGTTTTCTTCCTAAGGTTGTTTCTAACAAAAATATTAACCAGGAGATAGTTGTACCTTCTTTGTGTCCGAATCCAGTTTCAAAGAAGGAACGTTTGTTACACAATTTGGACGTAGTCCGTGCTCTAAAATTCTATTTAGAGGCTACAAAAGATTTCAGACAAACATCTTCCTTGTTTGTTGTTTATTCTGGTAAAAGGAGAGGTCAAAAAGCGACTTCTACCTCTCTTTCCTTTTGGCTTAAAAGCATCATCCGATTGGCTTATGAGACTGCCGGACGGCAGCCTCCTGAAAGAATCACAGCTCACTCCACAGCTTGACCAGATATGTAAGGCAGCGACTTGGTCTTCACTGCACACTTTTGCCAAATTTTACAAATTTGATACTTTTGCTTCTTCGGAGGCTATTTTTGGGAGAAAGGTTTTGCAAGCTGTGGTGCCTTCCGTTTAGGTAACCTGATTTGCTCCCTCCCTTCATCCGTGTCCTAAAGCTTTGGTATTGGTTCCCACAAGTAAGGATGACGCCGTGGACCGGACACACCAATGTTGGAGAAAACAGAATTTATGCTTACCTGATAAATTACTTTCTCCAACGGTGTGTCCGGTCCACGGCCCGCCCTGGTTTTTTAATCAGGTCTGATGAATTATTTTCTCTAACTACAGTCACCACGGTACCATATGGTTTCTCCTATATATATTTCCTCCTGTCCGTCGGTCGAATGACTGGGGTGGGCGGAGCCTAGGAGGGACTATATGGCCAGCTTTGCTGGGACTCTTTGCCATTTCCTGTTGGGGAAGAGAATATCCCACAAGTAAGGATGACGCCGTGGACCGGACACACCGTTGGAGAAAGTAATTTATCAGGTAAGCATAAATTCTGTTATCTATTTTTTTAAACAATAAAATTCCCTTTAAGCTGAGGAGGGAAATAACATGTTGCATGCTCACTTGAAAGTCCCAGTTGAACTAGCTCAGGGTTACCTGACTGGTATAATGAAATTCAGAAGTTTAAAGGCAGTTAATAACATTACATTTTTTATAATTATATATGAGAGTTTATACAGTTAAATAACCAAAACCTCAATGGGGTTTACAGGTCCTGCTGTATTAAATTCTGTGTGATCTATGGCTTTTAAAGACCAAGGAAAATTTAAAAACAAATATAGTAAAATATGATATACTTAAAGTGGTATTAAAGTATTTTTTTTCTTTATGGTCCAGAAATTATTCTCTACATTGCAGAAGATTAGCATACAAAATAAATGTTTTGAAAGCACTTAAAACTGTCATTTTGTTGACAAAATGTTAGTTTTACAGTCCCAGGACACATCCATTGAACAGCCTCTTGATTTTATATATGTTTGTATGTGCTCTTGCATATAGCCAATTAGTGTGCAGTATGTAGCAGGGTTAGTGTTTTGGATTTCACTGAATGCACTGTAGCCCAGTGATGGTGAACCTTTTTGAGCCCAAGTGCCCAAACTGCGACAGGAAAGCAGCTTATTCATCTTAAAGTGCCAACACTGCAATTAAACCTAAACACTGAGGTTTACACATTTACACCCATACATACACCTACATACACACACATATACACATACATACATACACACACATATACACATACACATATTTTTTTCACACAGCGCATCGGGCCAGCTGTATAGTCACAGCCCGGCCGACCGCGCCATTATACACAGTGCAGCTCGCTCTTGCTGTCAGACAGAGCAGGAGCGAGCTGCACTTAGTGTTATGGCGCGGTCGGGCCGGGCTATGACTATACAGCTGGCCCGATGCGCTGTGTGAAAAAACAGACCCGCTCAGAAGAGCACAGAGAGCAGGTCTGTAAAACAGCCGTTGTTTTAAAAAATTCTAAGGGAATATTATGTTTTATAAAGTTTGCGCTAATATAATGTTATATAATTCTGCACTATGTGCAGAATTATATAACATTAATTTTGAGGTTTACTGTCCCTTTAATGAAAAGTTAGACCTCCATAAGGTTATCAATTCCACTCAAACCCCTTATGTTTTCAATGCTCAAAAATATATACTTGTAGATAGAGTAACATAAAAAGTTGTATGAAGTCCTTTAAAAAGTGTGTCCCCACAAGGCAACCGATATAAACAGGCCAAGCAAGCAATAGAGGATACACCTCCCTCATATATCAGGTAGATTGCGGTGGTAAAAAACAGTGTTAAACAACACTAAAGCAGCTTGTAGCTGTATTGACTCACCGCTCCTTCACCGAACTCGAGGCCGCATTCCAATATGCAGAAGCAGGATCTTTGTGCCTGCCAGGAGGCTCCAGGTAGATGACGCTGGGGGAGAAAACACTCTTGCAGAGGCAAAGGGGGAGTGGAAAAGAGGCGAGCTCCTGCTACAGCCTGGAAAGCGCTGGAAATTCAAAGCCACAAAAAATAAAGAAAGTATCCAGGCTGTATATAATAATGAATAAAAACGTCTTTATTAAATTCCACTTGGAATAAAAATAAATGCATGGGGGTCCAGCACAGACAGTGTGACCAAAAACTCAGCAAACATGTTTCGGTAAAGACCATAATCATAGCTATGATTACGGTCTTTACCGAAACATGTTAGCTGAGTTTTTGGTCACACTGTCTGTGCTGGACCCCATGCATTTATTTTTATTCCAAGTGGAATTTAATAAAGACGTTTTTATTCATTATTATATACAGCCTGGATACTTTCTTTATTTTGTATATGTGTGTAATAGGATCACTACACTGTAGAAAATAAAAATAATAAAGACAAACCTAAACTGCATACGGTCAGACTGTCTGCCAGTACGTAAGATGATGGGTATGAGTATGGGTGGGAGTAGAGAGCTGTTTGGGAGGGATCAGAGAGTGGGAGGTGTCAGGTGGGAGGGTGATCTCTTCTCTGCAGTTAAAATTAACCTTACAAGCTACCTGATTAACCCCTTCACTGCTGGAAATATGTGTGGTGCACAGCTGCAATTAGTGGCATTCTTATTACCAAAAAACAATTGTAAAGCCATGTATGTCTGCTATTTATGAACAAAGGGGATCCCAGAGATGCTTTTACAATCATTTGTATCATGATTGCACACGCAGTATGTTAATTATTTTAGTGAGACCCAAAATTTATGAAAA